>NC_134360.1:86275105-86422605 GCF_048569485.1 Anomaloglossus baeobatrachus | reverse complement strand
AAATATCTTGTTAACCTTGTTAATTTTAATCTTTCACTCGCTTTAAAAATTTGTAATTTTTACACCGTCAAATTACAACATGTTATGTTTTTGTATTACCTTTATTATTAACTTAACTTGCAAAATAATATTACCCCCCAAAAAAAACAAGAACAAATAAATACTTTTCAACAAAAATCTTTTATTTTTATTACATACATAAATTATAAATTGGTATATCTTGGGCTTGGGGTGGAGATAGTACTGGAGGGGCTGACAGGTGGGAACACACGCACAGTTGGAGTATTGAGGGTGGAAAGTGGTGTTGGTGGTGGTGGTGGGGAAGTAACAGAAGGTGAAGGTGTGGTTGAGAAACCAAGAGGGAAACCAGGAGATGGGATGGGATTTGGTAAGGATTGAGGGGTGGAGTGGAGGGATTGGGAGACAGAAGAGGTGGCGGGTGAATTAGTGGCTTGAGTTGGGGTCATGATGGGTGTGGAAGGCGAGATGTGGTAGTGGGAAGGAAGTGTAGGGGCAGATGTGGTTGGGAGCTGGTACTGGGCCGCAGGCTGGTACTGGGCTGCAGGCTGGTACTGGGCAGCAGGCTGGTACTGGGCAGCAGGCTGGTACTGGGCAGCAGGGGGAGTAGGGACAATGGCTGGAGGGGGGGCAGGTGCTGGAGGAGGGGTGGGTGGAGGTGGTTGGGAGGAAACCTGCGCCAGAGCCTGCCGTGTGGCTTGCATTACATGCATCTGATGGTCAAGAGATAGCTTTTCCATGCGCTCTAGTACGGCTTGAAAAAAACAATGATTGGGTGATTTACTTGCATCTAAATGCAGCCTGTCCAGACGCGTGCACAATTCGTGTGTATTTTTTTCCATATTGGCATTTATGAAGCTAAAAGATGAACGATTTTGTTCGGCTAATAATTTAATGGCGTTCTGGAAGGCTGCATTTAGATGCAAGAACTCGGGCGCATAGCTCTTTTCCTGACCCCTATGACGCTGACGCCCAGAACCCAAAGGTGTTCTACTGAGGGCAGCAGTGTCAGAGGGGTGGGGTAGGGGAAAAGCTATCTCATCACCAGCAGCTTCAGGTAATGAAGTCTCACGTGAAGCTCCAGCGCAGGTGGATGGGACAGATGTCGATGGAAGGGAAGGTTCAGATGGGTGGGGTCTGTGCCTGTGTTCCCCAGTGGCGGACTGTTCAGGGATCGCTCCTGTCGGGTTCGATGCAGGCTCCTGAGTGCTGCAGACGGTGCTGGTAAAAAGAGGAAAAACAAAACAATAATTAATTTAATTGCTATACAGTGCCACTGAATAAAAAAAAAAGGCAAAAAAAAACAGACATAAAATATTATACTTTGTACATATTTTGGGGAATATTTACCTTCTGCACACCATAGTTGTCCGGAGGAACGACAACGCTCTAAAGTAACGGTACTTCGATCTGCGTCCTCCGGATCCACTCGGGGCCTGCATCTCTTGATTTAACTCCTTTTTGAAGCGATCCCTGATAGACCGCCACCGCTTCTGAAGTTTGTCACCTGAAAGTGGAAAGCACAAAGTGGTTAGTATACAACACATTACATCCTGCAGCATAACCTACTGAACTGTGAATACTTACGCTGTTTCTTCTGGCCACGAGAATTGAGCTCCCCCCAACCTTCTACCGCTGCGTGGCATACCTCGTCCCAGAGTCGACGGGTTACGATCGAATCAGCGTGGCGGCGGTCAGCCATGTTCCACAGTGGCTCCCTCTCTCTAACTTCATCGATGAGGAGGTCGATGTTGATAAATCCGGCCTCCTCACCGTCAGAATCGGGAGCACGCTGTGATGCCTGTTCAAAGAAACAAAAAAGAAATTAAAAAAAAAAAATTATACCTAAATTCACACAGACATGAAAAAAAAAAAAAAAAAAAACTTACACTAAGACCACCGCCACCTCGACGACGACCCTGGGACGGTCTTGGGGGAGCTCTATCGTGAGCCCTAGAAGTTGAAGCCTTTAGTGAAGGAAAAAAAAAACCATTATTTACTTATGTGTTTGGTGTGCTGTGGTAAACAATTCCTGTATGAAACTTACACTATGACCGCCCGCTCCGTGTATTTCTCCACCCCTTCCGTCATCTTCTGGCAGCATCTCCTGTGATGTTTCGGCCACCTATGTAAATGTCGTTTATTTAAAATTTTTTTTTTTTTTTTTTAAAAAACACCCTAAAAAAATATATACCTCAGTTTGTGAACCGGAGGGCGGGCTACCAGAAGACGACATATCTTTTTCTATAACAGGCCTTGCACAGCAAATGGCTTGACAAAACTGTGCCCGCAACACTGCACCTGTAAAAAAAGAAAAAACAATGTCTAAGTACATGTACGCAGCTCACAACAGTGATCTGTGGACAGTACTGTGGACATTACCTCAGGGACACTCTCCGCCACAACAATTGAAGACTGGCACCGAACCAAACTGGCACTGCAAATGGCTTGACAAAACTGTGCCCGCAACACTGCACCTGTAAAAAAAGAAAAAACAATGTCTAAGTACATGTACGCAGCTCACAATAAGGATCTGTGGACAGTACTGTGGACATTACCTCAGGGACACTCTCCGCCACAACAATTGAAGACTGGCACCGAACCAAACTGGCACAGCAAATGGCTTGACAAAACTGTGCCCGCAACACTGCACCTGTAAAAAAAGAAAAAACAATGTCTAAGTACATGTACGCAGCTCACAACAGTGATCTGTGGACAGTACTGTGGACATTACCTCAGGGACACTCTCCGCCACAACAATTGAAGACTGGCACCGAACCAAACTGGCACAGCAAATGGCTTGACAAAACTGTGCCCGCAACACTGCACCTGTAAAAAAAGAAAAAACAATGTCTAAGTACATGTACGCAGCTCACAACAGTGATCTGTGGACAGTACTGTGGACATTACCTCTTCCCTGGAGCACTGGACTGGAGGACAGCAGACGTTGAAGTCAGGAACGAACGGCAGGAGGTGTGTAGAATGTGCTGGATCCTTTTATAAGTTTTGTGATGATGAAAAAAAAAAATTTGCGCATGCTCTGTTTACCAAACCGGATGCGGTCACCGCATCCGGTTTAAACCGCATTGCGCCGGATCCGGCATGCATAGACACCCATTGTATACAATGCCGCATTGCGCCGGATCCGGCAGAATGCGGTTTTTTTAAGGGGCAAAAAAACGTTACATGATACGTTCTATCCGGCCGCCGCATTCAATTATTTTGCCGCATCCGGAAAAAACCGGATGCACCGCAAAGCCATCAGGTACAATCCGGTTACAATGCAAGTCTATGGGGATAAACCGGATGCGATACCGGATCCGTTTTATCCTTTTTTTTCCGGATTGTACCTGATGGCAAAAAACTGATGTGTGAAAGTAGCCTTAGCCAGTTGAAAAAGAGAAGTGATGAATCTCAGAGGGAGAAAAAAAATGATAATCTTGTAGTTGTGCTAACTTTTAATGGCTAACAAAAATAAAAATAAATGATGTCACAAAGCAAGCTTTCCAGACTTTGGAGAAGAGACTGAGAAATCTGGAAAGCTTGCTTTGTAACGTCATTTATTTTATTTTTGTTAGCCATTAAAAGTTAGCACAACTACAAGATTATCATTTTGTTTCTCTCACTGAGAACAATCAATCTAATAAGCAGCTTAATGGCAACATTCGCAACTGGTTTTTGACCCATGAAATACATTTCGTGTTCAATTAGAATTGGTATTTAAACAGTCCTCATCTTGCTATTTACATTTTGACATCATGAGATCAAGGTGACAGCTAACAATTAATCAGCAGTATCTCGCCATTGTGAGGCTTCAAACAGGATGGTCTCAGACAGATATGGCCCCTGAGCTTAGAGTGTCACAGAGTGTTATCAGCAGGTTGCAACAGAGAGACTGGGAGAGTCACAGAAAGGCCACATCCCACACTGATGATCACTTCATTGTGAACAATGCCCATCAGAGCCGGATGATGAATGCCACTCAACTCCAGGCACATTTAAGGGAGGTGGAAGGTACCCAAGTGTCATGTCAGATCATTCAAAACTATTGAGATCAGCATGGTCTGCGTTGTAGACGACCTGCAAAGGGACTTGACCAGACCACCAGGCACAGGAATCATCTACTTTGTATGAGGGACCAGTGGGCATGTAACGCTCACCGTTGGAAATGGTAAAGCGACGAGGAGGAGTGGACCCACTGGACCACAGGGGGACCCCGGGCTTACCTTTTAGTGGGAGGGGCTTGACTAAGGGCCCACCGTGAGGCAGATGCCAGGTGCCACTCCCAGCAGTGACCAGGCCTGTGGCACCTGACCCCCAGGGCAAGGACAGACACGAGGACAAACAGGCAGAACCTCTAGTGCAGCAAGGACAACCGGCAAATCCGAGGCAGATGGCACAGCTGGGGTGGATGGACACAGTCACTAGTAAAGCTGTAACCACCAGAATAGCCAAAGCAGATAGCATTGCCATGGTGGAGGGATACAGAGGTACCGAGGTACAGACGGGATCAGGAGACAGGCAAGTACACTGTAACAGGAAGCACAGTGCACAAGGGGAGCTGACAAACCACTAACTAACTAATCACTTTTATCAGACACCTCCCCTAGTGAGAGAGTGCCTTAAGTACCCAGTGTCTCTCAGCGATAGACTGAGAGGCACTTCCAAGGAATGACGTGCTGGATCTTTAAGAGAAGGGCAGCGGTGCACACACACACACCCTAGGACGACTCCTGGAGTGCCTGTGTGGCTTGCACAGTTCTCAGGAGAGAGAAGCAGGAAACACCAACATAAAGGACCACAGGGAAGCCGTGCATAGAAAACCTATGGGATCGGCTGAGTCGCTGTGTAAGCGGTCGTAACTCTTTACCCCAGAACCTGACAGCCGCCCTTGAAGAAGAGTGGAATACCAGCCTCCGGAGACAATAACTGCACTTGTGAACAGCGTGAATGTTGTTGTCAGCTGTAATTGATGCTCAGGGTCACTTGACAAGTTATTGAGATATTGATATTTTTTGTGGGGTATATCCATCACTGTTGTTGGCTTTTGTTTCAATAAATTGTTTGAGATGAGGAAATCACCATTGCATTCTTCTACTTAACTGCCCTACTTTCATGGTAAAATATCACTGTACCGTGAACTTTTTACATTTTACATGAATTTCACCAGAAAGCCGAATATCCCTAACTTTTTATAAGTGGTGCGTGTGTGTATATAGATAGATTCAGCATCGGACTGGCTCCCGTAGGAATCTCCAGTAAAGCCAGTCCTGGATTCGGGTATCTGCATTGCACTCCGGAGCTCTCACCTGAGCTCCGACGTGCAGCCTAGACTGAGCCGCAAGCGCCGAGTGATTGCTTCCCCGGCGATTGCGGTTCAGTTCATGACAGCTGCAGACAGGTCGGGGTGATCTCCAGTGCTCTAACCTGAACTCCGGAGAGCACCAGAGATCACCCCGGCCTGTCTGCAGCTGTCATGAACTGAACCACAATCGCCGGGGAATCAATCACTCGGCGCTCGCGGCTCAGTCTAGGCTGCACGTCGGAGTTCAGGTGAGAGCTCCGGAGTGCAATACAGATACCCGAATCCAGGCCTGGCATTACTGGAGATTTCTCCGGTAGCCAGTCCGACGCTGGATAGATAGATAGATAGATATTGATCCAAAATATAAACGCCACAGTTCTGTTTTTGCTCCCAATTTACATAAGCTGAACTCAAAGATCTAATGCCTGCTTTACACGCTTCAATAAATCTTTCAATCCGTTGTCGAGGTCAAGTTGTAAGTGACGCACATCCTTTATCGTTCGTGACGTATTTGCGTGTGACACCTACGTGCAATAAAGATTGAACGAAAATACGGTGATCTCATACACGTCATTTATTCCTCATACATTGGACGTTTTGTTGTATGAACCTAGTCAATTGAAACGTGTGACATCCCTCATACGATTGTGATGTCTGAGGTTATGTGCGCAGGTGTGCGCTCTGCACCGCAGCTTAAAAAAGGTCTGCTTCAGAGCGCAGCTGAAAAGCTGCGTTCTGAAGCGCCTCACAATGTCTGTCATTCACTAATCTCTGTCAGTCGGTCACTATCTCTGTCCCTCTCTCTCTGTCCATGTCAGGCTATCCCTCTTACCCCCTCTCTCATACTCACCGATCCCCGATCACCGGCGCGGCGCTGCACGGCTTTCTCACTACTCCGGCGGCTTTTACTATTTTGAAAAAGCCGGACGCTCATTAAACAATCTCGTATTCCCTGCTTTCCCCGCCCACCGGCGCCTATGATTGGTTGCAGTGAGACACGCCCCCATGCTGAGTGACAGGTGTCTGACTGCACCCAATCACAGCAGCCGGTGGGCGTGTCTATACTGTGCAGTGAAATAAATAATTAAATAATTTAAAAAACCGGCGTGCGGTCCCCCTCAATTTTAAAACCAGCCAGATAAAGCCATACGGCTGAAGGCGCATAAATTAGATGCGACAGTTCTGGGACTGTACCCGGCTCTTCCCGATTTGCCCTGGTGCGTTGGCAAATCGGGGTAATAAGGAGTTATTGGCAGCCCATAGCTGCCAATAAGTCCTAGATTAATCATGTCAGGCGTCTCCCTGAGATGCCTTCCATGATTAATCTGTAAGTGACAGTAAATAAACACACACACCCGAAAAAATCCTTTATTAGAAATAAAAAACACAAACATATACCCTGGTTCACCACTTTAATCAGCCTGAAAAAGCCCTCCATGTCCGGCGTAATCCAGGATGCTCCAGCGTCGCTTCCAGCTCTGCTGCATGGAGGTGACCGGAGCTGCAGCAGACACCGGCGCTCCTGTCACCTCCACGCAGCAAATGAAGACAGCCGCGCGATCAGCTGAGCTGTCACTGAGGTTACCCGCTGTCACTGGATCCAGCGGTGGCCGCGGGTAACCTCAGTGACAGCGCAGCTGATTGCGCGGCTGTCTTCATTTGCTGCGTGGAGGTGACAGGAGCGGCGGTGTCTGCTGCAGCTCCAGTCACCTCCATGCAGCAGAGCTGGAAGCGACGCTGGAGCATCCTGGATTACGCCGGACATGGAGGGCTTTTTCGGGCTTATTAAAGTGGTGAACCAGGGTATATGTTTGTGTTTTTTATTTCTAATAAAGGATTTTTTCGGGTGTGTGTTTATTTACTGTCACTTACAGATTAATCATGGAAGGCATCTAGGGGAGACGGCTGACATGATTCATCTAGGACTTATTGGCAGCTATGGGCTGCCAATAACTCCTTATTACCCCAATTTGCCAACGCACCAGGGCAAATCGGGAAGAGCCGGGTACAGTCCCAGAATTGTCGCATCTAATTTATGCGGCAATTCTGGGCGGCTGCTGACTGATATTGTTAGGCTAGGGGGCTCCCCATAACGTGGAGCTCCCCATCCTGAGAATACCAGCCTTCAGCCGTATGGCTTTATCTGGCTGGTTTTAAAACTGGGGGGGACCACACGCCGTTTTTTTTAAATTATTTAATTATTTATTTCACTACACAGTATAGACACGCCCACCGGCTGCTGTGATTGGGTGCAGTCAGACACCTGTCACTCAGCGTGGGGGCGTGTCTCACTGCAACCAATCATAGGCACCGGTGGGCGGGGAAAGCAGGGAATACGAGATTGTTTAATGAGCGGCTGGCTTTTTCAAAATAGTAAAAGCCGCCGGAGCAGTGAGAAAGCCGTGCAGCGCCGCGACGGTGATCGGGGATCGGTGAGTATATGAGAGAGGGCTGCTCAATTCAGTTACTCAGGAGTTTAGCGGTCACTGGTGAGTCCTTCACCGGTGACAGCTAATCAGGACGCGACACAGACAGAGCCGCAGCATGACAATGAAGTCGGGTGAAGTTAACCCGAGTTCATTCTGATCGTGCGGCTCTTTCTGTGTCTGCCGTCATCTGCCATTCAGCTCTGCTGCATGGCTGTCTGTGTCTGCTATCAGCGACCATGTAGCAGAGCTGAATGGCAGATGACATAGTAAAAACACATCCCTACACACAGGGGCGGACTGGGGTGTCTGGGGCCCACCAGGGGAATTGACTCCAGGGGCCCACCCTACAGATAAATATAAACACCCATTAGTGTTATCCCCATTATTGTGCTGCTTTGACTGTATACACAGGCAGCTCCTGCACATCTATATTGTACACCATAACTGGGATGTACAATTAATAGTAGTTTGCAGTAATGGGGTCTTTGGTGAAAACAAGTTATCACCGATCCACAGGTTAGGTTGGTGATAACTTATTGATCGGTGGAACCAGACCAGTGGAAACCGCACCGATCGGAAGATTGGGGAACTTTTTGCAGCGGCAGGTGGGATGTGTGACCGCAGCTCCATTCATCCTCTGTGGGGTGGGATGTGTGACCGCAGCTCCATTCATCCTCTGTGGGGTGGGATGTGTGACCGCAGCTCCATTCATCCTCTGTGGGGTGGGATGTGTGACCGCAGCTCCATTCATCCTCTGTGGGGTGGGATGTGTGACCGCAGCTCCATTCATCCTCTGTGGGGTGGGATGTGTGACCGCAGCTCCATTCATCCTCTGTGGGGTGGGATGTGTGACCGCAGCTCCATTCATCCTCTGTGGGGTGGGATGTGTGACCGCAGCTCCATTCATCCTCTGTGGAGCTGCCAGATAATAACAAGCGCAGCACTCGCAGCCACTGAGGGAATGAATGGATCAGGTGTTGAGTCGGACACGAGCTCCAGTGTAATGGGGGATAAAAGTTGCACGATCGGTGCAGGTCCCAGCAATCGGACCCCATTGATGAATAAATGATCACTTATCCTTAGGCCACGTTCACACGTTCAGTATTTGGTCAGTGTCTAAAGCCCGCTACACACGCTTCAATATATCTCACAATCCGTCGTTGGGGTCAAGTTGTAAGTGACGCACATCCGGCATCGTTTGTGAGGTATCTGCGTGTGACAGCTACATGCGATCAGGATTGAACGCAAAACCGTTGATCGCAAACACATTGTATCATTCTCTAGAATTGAGCGTTTTGTTGCACGAACCTAGTCAATTGTAACGTGTGACATCCCTCATACGATTTTGTTGTCTGATGCTATGTGCGCAGGTGTGCGCTCTGCACCGCAGCTTAAAAAAGGTCCGCTTCAGAGCGCAGCTGAAAAGCTGCGTTCTGAAGCGCCTCACAATGTCTGTCATGCACTAATCTCTGTCAGTCCGTCACTATCTCTGTCCCTCACTCTCTGTCCATGTCAGTCTATCCCCCTCTCTCATATACTCACCAATCCCCGATCCCCGGCGCTGCACGGCATTCACACTGCTCCGGCGGCTTTTAGGGTATGTGCGCACGTTGCTTTTTACCTGCTTTTTACCTGCTTTTTTGCTGCTTTTTCTTCTGCGCTGTTTAATGCCAAAATGGATGTGTTCTTCTATTCAAGCAAAGTCTATGGGAATTTGGGTTTCTTGTTCACACTATGTTGTTCAAAATGCTGCCTTTTTGTTGCAGAACTTTGGTCAAAAACTCAGCTTTGCAGTGCAAAACCCAAATGGCAAAAACAATTGACATGTTGCTTCTTTGAAAAGCTGAGTTTTTGACCAAAGTTCTGCCACAAAAAGGCAGCATTTTGAACAACATAGTGTGAACAAGAAACCCAAATTCCCATAGACTTTGCTTGAATAGAAGAACACATCCATTTTGGCATTAAACAGCGCAGAAGAAAAAGCAGCAAAAAAGCAGGTAAAAAGCAGGTAAAAAGCAACGTGCGCACATACCCTTACTGTTTTGAAAAAGCCGGCCGCCCATTAAACAATTTCGTATTCCCTGCTTTCCCCGCCCACCAGCGCCTATGATTGGTTACAGTGAGACACGCCCCCACTCTGAGTGACAGGTGTCACACTGCACCCAATCACAGCAGCCGGTGGGCGTGTCTATACTGTGTAGTGAAATAAATAATTAAATAATTTAAAAAAACGGCGTGCGGTTCCCCCCATTTTTAAAACCAGCCAGATAAAGCCATACGGCTGAAGGCTGGTATTCTCAGGATGGGGAGCTCCACGTTATGGGGAGCCCCCCACCCTAACAATATCAGCCAACAGCCGCCCAGAATTGCCGCATACATTATATGCGACAGTTCTGGGACTGTACCCGGCTCTTCCCGATTTGCCCTGGTGCGTTGGCAAATCGGGGTAATAAGGAGTTATTGGCAGCCCATAGCTGCCAATAAGTCCTAGATTAATCATGTCAAGCGTCTATGAGACACCTTCCATGATTAATCTGTAAATTACAGTAAATAAACACACACACCAGAAAAAATCCTTTATTAGAAATAAAAACACACACATATACCCTGGTTCACCACTTTAATCAGCCCCAAAAAGCCCTCCTTGTCCGGCTTAATCCAGGATGATCCAGCGTCGCATCCAGCGCTGCTGCATGGAGGTGACCGGAGCCGCAGCAGACACAGCCGCTCCGGTCACCTCCACACAGCAAATGAAGACAGCCGCGCGATCAGCTGCTGTCACTGAGGTTACCCGCTGTCACTGGATCCAGCGGTGGATGCAGCGGTGGCCGCGGGTAACCTCAGTGACAGCAGCTGATCGCGCGGCTGTCTTCATTTGCTGTGTGGAGGTGACCGGAGCGGCTGTGTGTGCTGCAGCTCCGGTCACCTCCATGCAGCTGCGGTGGAAGCGACGCTGGATCATCCTGGATTACGCCGGACAAGGAGGGCTTTTTGGGGCTGATTAAAGTGGTGAACCAGGGTATATGTGTGTGTTTTTATTTCTAATAAAGGATTTTTTCTGGTGTGTGTGTTTATTTACTGTAACTTACAGATTAATCATGGAGGGTGTCTCATAGACGCCTGACATGATTAATCTAGGACTTATTGGCAGCTATGGGCTGCCATTAACTCCTTATTACCCCGATTTGCCAACGCACCAGGGCAAATCGGGAAGAGCCGGGTACAGTCCCAGAACTGTCGCATATAATGTATGCGGCAATTCTGGGCGGCTGTTGGCTGATATTGTTAGGGTGGGGGGCTCCCCATAACGTGGAGCTCCCCATCCTGAGAATACCAGCCTTCAGCCGTATGGCTTTATCTGGCTGGTTTTAAAAATGGGGGGAACCGCACGCCGGTTTTTTTAATTATTTAATTATTTATTTCACTACACAGTATAGACACGCCCACCGGCTGCTGTGATTGGGTGCAGTGTGACACCTGTCACTCAGAGTGGGGGCGTGTCTCACTGTAACCAATCATAGGTGCTGGTGGGCGGGGAAAGCAGGGAATACGAAATTGTTTAATGGGCGGCCGGCTTTTTCAAAACAGTAAAAGCCGCCGGAGCAGTGTGAACGCCGTGCAGCGCCGGGGATCGGGGATTGGCGAGTATATGAGAGAGGGCTGCTAACTTCAGTTACTCAGGAGATTAGCGGTCACCGGTGAGTCTTCACTGGTGACCGCTAATCAGGGCGCGACACAGACAGAGCCGCAGCATCACAATGAAGTCGGGTGAAGTTCACCCGAGTTCATTCTGACAGTGCGGCTCTGTCTGTGTCTGCTGTCATCTGCCGTTCAGCTCTGCTACATGGCTGTCTGTGTCTGCTGTTAGCGGCCATGTAGCAGAGCTGAATGGCAGATGACATAGTAAAAACGCATCCCTACACATTACACACGCTTGGCAAGTCAATAAATAAAAAAAAAAAAAAAGGTGCTCAATGCATACGTCACAGAACACATGATCTAAAGGATCGCACACAAAATTGACCAATTTAACATAGACTACTAACGCACGTGTGACAGCAAATGAACGACCAACGTGAAATCTCATAGATCCCGTATGCAACCTGGGCGTGTCACATCGCAAATGCGATTGTACAACTAATTGCAACGTGTAAAGTGGGCTTTACATCAGTATTTGTAGCCAAATCCAGGAGTGGGTGATAAATACAGAAGTGGTGCCCGTGTTTCTATTACACTTTTTCTCTGATTTTACCGCTCCTGGTTTAGGCTTCTAATACTGAGGTAAAAAACACACTGAATACTCAGTGTGTGCACGTGGCCTTAGTAAAGGTGATTACTTGTTTTCACTGGAGAACCTCTGTAAGTGCATATTTACTGCAGTGTAATAGTCACAGGACAGAGAGGGGTTAAATGTTTAAGTATTTAATTTCTACTGGAAATAATCTCCCCTTTATAGAGAGAAAAAGTGACCTCCATACACAACACAATCCACTATACCAAAATCAATAATACCATATACAAGGGGGAAATACCACCACACAGTGATCAAACAACATATTACCACCAGTGACCAAATACAGCCACATACAAGGGAGAAATACTGCCACACTGTGACCAGACCACATATTACCACCAAACAGTGACCAAATACAGCCACATACAAGGGAGAAATACCGCGACACTATGACCAAATAACATACTACCAACACATAGTGATCAATAGCAACCACATACCAGAGAGTAATACCACCACATCATAATTAGACCACACAGTAACCGAATATTACCACATACAAGGTAGAAATACCGCAACACTATAACCACACCACATAATGACCGACTATAACTACATACAAGAAAGTAATACCGCCACACCATAATCAGACCACATAGTGACCGAATACAACCACATACAAGGGAGAAATACCGTGACACTATTACCACACCACATAATGACCAAATACCACACACGAGACAAATATCAGTACAACATGACTAGACGACATATTACTACCACACAAGGACATATAATCTATATATATATAATTGCCTTATTCTGTCTGTCTGTCTGTCTGTCTTGCTCCAAAATTGTGTCCTTACGGTGACAAACAGCAGATTGGCCACTCGCCTCGGCTCCGCCCCCCGCATGGATTGGCCGCTCGCCCAGGATCCGCCCCCCACACGGATTGGCCTCTCGCCCCGGCCCACTGCACGCATTGGCAACTCGGCCACGCCCCGCCCCCCTCACGCATTGCACGCTCGCTCTGGCCCCGCCCCCCGCACGCATTCCCCGAACCGATACGGAGACCCGACTCCCAGGTGAGTGATGTACCCCCGGGAGCCCACACCAGCGTACGCCGGCAACCCAGCCGACACATACCCTCGCATTGCTGGGATTGCCGGCGTACGGTGGTGTGGGCTCCCGTGCGAGCGGGGGGCGGGGTACGCTGGTAACCATGGTACACCGAGTAATATTGTGTAGCATGGTTAACAGCGTACACCGGCTCCCAGGTGAGCGCATCAAGGTCCTGCAGCGGCGGAACACACACACACGCATACACATAACAACAGACACACACACACACACATCAGATCACACTCATCAGATCGCATCCACATACTCACAACATCCCGTGATATCGCTTGCTTCTCGGCGGCGATACTGTGCAGTGACCTTCCAGGACCGGCCGGAGGATCACATGGCCGGAAGCATGTGGTATCTCCGGATGTTGTGATTGTGTGAGCGCGTATGTGCGATATCGTCAGTGTGTGTGCGTGTATGCGATCGGATGTGTGTGAGTGTGTTCTGATGTGTGAGTGTGTGTGATCGGATCTGTGAGTGTCGGCAGAGGAGCACGGCGTGCAGCACAGCTGCTGGGACCGCCCACCGGTGGGCACAGAGAGAAGTGGGGTGTGTGTGTGAGTGTATGCGATCAGATGTGTGCGTGTATACTGTCTGATGTGTCACTGTGGAGCACAATGGGGGTGCACAGCATGGGGGATGGAGCACGATGGGGAGTGCGCATCATGGGGGATGGAGCACGATGGGGAGTGCGCAGCATAGGGGATGGAGCACGATGGGGAGTGCGCAGCATAGGGGATGGAGCACGATGGGGAGTGCGCAGCATAGGGGATGGAGCACGATGGGGAGTGCGCAGCATAGGGGATGGAGCACGATGGGGAGTGCGCAGCATAGGGGATAGAGCACGATGGGGAGTGCGCAGCATAGGGGATGGAGCACGATGGGGAGTGCGCAGCATAGGGGATGGAGCACGATGGGGACTGCGCAGCATGGGGGATGGAGCACGATGGGGGGTGCGCAGCATGGGGGATAGAGCACAATGGGGAGTGCGCAGCATGGTGGATGGAGCACGTTTCGGAGTGCGCAGCATGGGGGATAGAGCACGATGGGGAGTGCGCAGCATGGGGGATAGAGCACGTTTGGGAGTGCGCAGCATGGGGGATGGAGCACGATGGGGAATGCGCAGCATGGGGGATGGAGCACGATGGGGAGTGCGCAGCATGGGGGATGGAGCACGATGGGGGGTGCGCAGCATGGGGGATGGAGCACGATGGGGGGTGCGCAGCATGGGGGATGGAGCACGATGGGGGGTGCGCAGAATGGGGGATGGAGCACGTTTGGGAGTGCGCAGCATGGGGGATAGAGCACGTTGGGGAGTGCGCAGCATGGGGGATGGAGCACGTTTGGGAGTGCGCAGCATGGGGGATGGAGCACGTTTGGGAGTGCGCAGCATGGGGGATGGAGCACGTTTGGGAGTGCGCAGCATGGGGGATGGAGCACGTTTGGGAGTGCGCAGCATGGGGGATGGAGCACGATAGGGAGTACGCAGCATGGGGGATGGAGCACAATGGGGAGTGGGGATGGAGCACGATGGGGGGTGCGCACCATGGGGGGATGGAGCACGATGGGGGGTGCGCAGCATGAGGGATGGAGCACGATGGGGGGTGCACACCTGCCCCCAAAACACACACATACACACACACTGCACAACAAACCACACACACACACACTGGGAACCACAAACACTGCCCTACACAGACATCCACACACACACACACACACACACAACACCCAACACACAAACACCGCGGCACACACAAATATACGCACATACCGCACAACACACACATTGCACAAAACATACCTCCCCCCAAAACACACACACACCCCCCACACCCACACAAACCGCGCAACACACACACACACAACGCTACAGACACACAGCGCTCCACAAATAACGCAACACACAAACAACACCGCTCTCACCCCCCGCCACACCCAGAACATTTACAGCCCCTACACAAACACTTGGTAACTACACACAACAACATCTATAAATCTAACAAAAATCATACATTAACTACACAATACGTAAATTCTAGAATACCCGATGCGTAGAATCGGGCCACCTTCTAGTACTATAATAATGATCATGAATAAAAACTACAACACTAATAACACTAATATTATCATCAGTGACAAAATGCACATGAGCTCTGTATATAGTGTATAGGTAATACAGTGCTCACCAGTAACATTATACACAGGAGCTCTGTATACAGTGTACAGTATAGCGCGTGTGTTCATGTAACACACTGACTTACCAGTGACGTCTCTAGCTGACTTTATTCATCTTCGCTTTTTCTCTTCATCCGGCGCTGACCGCCATCACTTCTTCCTGCCATGACGCGACTCTGCAGAAAATAACAGTCACATATAGCCAATAACTTCCAGAGCACATTCCGCACTATTTCCCCAATTTCTACACCACGTCAGACTCTTGTTCCCCCATTGGAGTCAGTATCCTCAAAATTAACTTATATTTCATCAGTAATAATGTCCCCTAATTTGCCCCTACAGTAATTATGCCCCAAGTGCCACCATATACTAATAATGTATGTCCCTTATTCTGGCCCCATATAGTAATTATGTCCCTCATCCTGGCCCCTTTTATTTAATAATGTCTGGGGAAACAAGTGGAATGAGAAGGGGTTCTTAATTGCTTCCTGCACAAAATATCCCCCCACACTGCTCCTCTCCAAAATAGCCCCACAAAGTGCCCCTTTCCATAATGTCCCCCAAAAATGTGCATTTTATAATATCTCCCCCAACTACTTCCCTGTATAATTTCCCCCCTCCTCATTATACTATGCTGCCTTCCACAATCTTTGATGCCTCATAATTTCCCCCATTGCCCTATAATGTCCCAATTTCTTTCATAACGTCCCGCACTGACCTATAATGCCCCAATTTGCTTCATAATGTCCCCCACTGGCCTATAATGTCCCCCACTGGCCTATAGTGTCCCCCACTAGCCTATAGTGTCCCCCACTAGCCTATAGTGTCCCCCACTAGCCTATAGTGTCCCCCACTAGCCTATAGTGTCCCCCACTCGCCTATAGTGTCCCCCACTGCCCTATAGTGTCCCCCACTGCCCTATAGTGTCCCCCACCGCCCTATAGTGTCCCCCACCGCCCTATTATGTTCCCCACCTCCCTATTATGTTCCCCACTGCCCTATTATGTTCCCCACTGCATTTGTCCCCCACTGACCCATAATATGCTCCATAAAGTCGCCCACCGCTTCTTAATGCCACTTGTAAAATAACACTGCTCCTCCCCCACCTGCAGCCGCTCATATAAAAGTACATCTTCGGCTCCTCTGGAGCGCTTACCTGTGCCTGCGCTTCCTCCTCTTCATCCCTGCAGCTGCGGCCCGGTGATGATGATGTCGGTGCAGGACTGAGGCGCGCTCCTCTGCAGCCTCGGTGATGACGGTACTTCGCGGTGTGGGGCTGAGCAGCGCTGCTCTGCCTCCTGTCACCGGCCGCACTGTACAAATGTATGCGCGCCTGAAAGACATGCATACATCTGAATACCGGCGCGGTCGGTGCAGGCAGGGCCAGCTCCAGGTTTTTGTGGGCCCTGAGCGAAATAGTCTCAGTGGGCCCCATCCACACATAGACATGCACAGATACACACACATACAGGCATACGTACACATACTTATATAAAGAGAAATTCACAAAAACACATAAATAGACATAAATCTAGACACAGTCATATACACTGACATGCATAGATACACATCATACATGCGCACACACACACATTGTTTTTATATATTTATCCTGTATATATATTTCTAATATTGGGAAGCCGGCAACAGCCTCATTCACCTCCCGGCTTGTCTAACAGACACAGCCGCACATAGAGCACACTAACACTGCTGTATATACATCACAAGAGAGGCTGGGGACATACACATTACTGGGGGCATACATATTACTGATGAAGGGAGTATACAGCAATGGGGGGCATACAGCTCTAGAAGAGGGCAGTGACTCTGAGGTGGGGGGGACATACAGCTCTAAGGGGGAATACAGCACCTGGGTAGAGGGGACATACAGCTCTGGGGGTATAGTAGTATGCAGCCCCCATATTGTGTTATGAAGCCCCCATTGTCCTCCATATAATATTATGTAGCCCCCATATGCACTACGCAGCCCCCATATAACATTAAGCAGCCCCCATATAGCACAATGCAGACCCATATATCATTAGGCACCTTCATGTAGTATACAGCCCACATATAGCACAATACAGACCCAGATAGCATTAGGCACCCTCAGGTAGTATACAGCCCCTATATACCGCAGTGCCGAGCCAGATAGCGTTAAGCACCCTCATGTAGTGCAGAGCCCCTATAAAGCACTGTGCAGAGCCAATAGCAATAGGTATCCTCATGTAGTATACAGCTTGTATATAGCACAGCCTGTATATAGCACAGTGCAGAGCCAGATAGCAATAGGCACCCTCATGTAGCATACAGCTTGTATATAGCACAGCCTGTATATAGCACAGTGCAGAGCCAGATAGCAATAGGCACCCTCATGTAGCATACAGCTTGTATATAGCACAGCCTGTATATAGCACAATGCAGAGCCAGATAGCAATAGGCACCCTCATGTAGCATACAGCTTGTATATAGCACAGCCTGTATATAGCACAGTGCAGAGCCAGATAGCAATAGGCACCCTCATGTAGTATACAGTTTGTATATAGCACAGCCTGTATACAGCACACTGCAGAGCCAGATAGCAATAGGCACCCTCATGTAGCATACAGCTTGTATATAGCACAGCCTGTATATAGCACAATGCAGAGCCAGATAGCAATAGGCACCCTCATGTAGCATACAGCTTGTATATAGCACAGCCTGTATATAGCACAGTGCAGAGCCAGATAGCAATAGGCAGCCTCATATAGCTGTGCACTGTGCTATATACAGGCTATATATAATATAGCACAGCCTGTATACAGCACAGCGCAGAGCTGGATAGCAGTAGGCACCCTCATGCAGCATACAGTGATTAATACTCACTTCTCCTCGTTCCCCCGCTGATCCGATCTCCTCGGCGCGTCCAGTGCTGTCACTCGCTCTGACCTCTCAGCAGGCGCGCAGTGATGACGTCACCGCGCTCTGCTGCAGAGCTGTCAGAGCGCCGACAGTTACAGCGGGGAGAATGATAAGAGAGGGAGCGCGCCGCTCACTCTCTCATTATTGCTCTCAATTGTATCGGCACCGGGGATGCCGATATAATTGAAATCACGATCCTCGGCGGGGGGGGGGGGCGGTGACAGCGCGGCCACCGGGCCCCCCCTGAGTAGCGGTGCGCCACTCCTGCCACCGCGAGTGGGCCCCCCCGGCAGCTCAGGGCCCCGGCATTTGACCAGGTTTGCTGGGTGCTGGCACTGACAGCGACAGCAGGGAGATCGCTCTCCCTGCTTGCCGCTGCAGAGGGAATGGGATTGTCACTAATCATATCGGCAATGTGCCGATATGATTAGTGAAATTACCGACCGGTAGGGCCTCTCACACATATCCATAGTTGCCCAGAGGTGGTAGGGGGGCGGGGTCTAGGGGGCGTGGCCATCTATAGCAGGGGCCCACCGGGGGTTTTCCCGACCTCCTGGTGAGCCAGTCCGCCTCTGCCTACACATTACACACGCTTGGCAAGTCAATAAATAAAAAAAAAAAAAAAAGGGTGCCCAATGCATACGTCACAGAACACATGATCTAAAGCAGAGGTTCCCAACTCCAGTCCTCAAGGCACACCAACAGTGCATGTTTTCAGGATTTCCTTAGTATTGCACAGGTGATAATTTAATCACCTGCAAAGGTGCTGAATCCAACACCCATGCAATGCTAAAGAAATCCTGAAAACATGCACTGTTGGTGTGCCTTGAGGACTGGAGTTGGGAACCTCTGATCTAAAGGATCGCACACAAAATTGATCAATTTAACATAGACAACTAATGCAGGTGTGACAGCAAATGAACGACCTACGTGCAATCTCATAAGATCCCATATGCAACCTGAGCGTGTCACATCGCATACGAGATTGCACACCTAATTGTAAGGTGTAAAGCAGGCTTAAGACTTCTATGTAGACAAAAGATCTTTTTCTCTGAAATATTATTCACAAATTTGTCTAAAGGCTCCCTCACATTAGTGACAAGTTCAATGAGAGAAAATCTCGCATTGCTCTTAGACCAATGTTAGTCAATAAAGCAGAGAAAATCTGTAATTTCTTTTTTGATGCTGATTCAGCATAAACAAGTGAGATTGGCAGCGTATATTTCCGCTTTTGCGCACCTATAAAAGTCTATGGGTGCGAGTAAAACAGACTGCACTCGGATATCATCCAAGTGCAGTCCGATATATGGAGAGACATACAATAGGGAAGATGTAGAGATTAATCGCTCCATGTTCTCCACACCTGTGCTTTGATTCTGTCATGCGAGAGTAGAAGACTCACACTCGCAGCAGAGTTTGAGCTGAGTGTCATTGGCATATTGCATCTGATTCTTTTGCATCGGATACTATATGTTAGTGTGCCCCCAGCCTGTGTTAGTGAGCACTTCTCCTTTGCCGAAATAATACATTGATATCACAAGTGTGGCATATTAAGATGCTGATTAGCCAGGTGTGCCTTAAGCGGGCTTTACACGCTACGATTTCGCTACAGCGATCTCGTTGGGGTCACGGATTTTGTGACGCACATCCGGCTGCTGTAGCGATGTCGTAGCGTGTGACTCCTAGGAGCGATTTTGGATTGTTGCAAAAACGTCCAAAATCACTCCTAGTTGACATGGGGGTCCTCTGCCAGTTATCGCTGCTGTCGCTGGGGCGAAGTTGATCCTCGTCCCTGCGGCAGCAGACATCGCTACGTGTGACGCCGCAGGAACGAGGATCATCTCCTTACCTGCCTCTGGCCACAATGCGGAAGGAAGGAGGTGGGCGGGATGTTCGTCACGCTCATCTCCGCCCCTCTCATTGGGCGGCCGCTTAGTGACGTCGCTGTGACGCCGAACGGACCGCCCCATTAGAAAGGAGGCGGTTCGCCGGTCACAGCGACGTCGAAGGGCAGGTACGGTGTGACGGGGTGCGCGATTTTATGCGTGACGGGCAGCGATATGCCCGTCGCGCACAAACGATGGGGGCGGGTCTCATGCTAGCGATATCGGGCCGGATATCGCAGTGTGTAAAGCCACCCTTAGGCTGGCCCTATAAAAGGCCACTCTTAGGCTATGCGCGCACGCTGCGGATTTACTGCGGATTTTACCGCGAATTTGCTGCAGATAATATTTTTAACATTTCTGCAGTCATTCCCCAGCAAAACCTATGTGTATAAAAAAAAATGCTGTGCGTAAACTGCGTTTTTTTTATACCTGTGGATTTACCCGCGGAATTTCCGCTCTGGAATTAATGTGCATGTCACTTCTTTTCCGCAGGTACCTTCGGTTTTTGCCATAGATAATGGTAAGAATCCGCAGGGACCAACCTGCAGAAAAAACGCGGCAAATCTTTGGCAAATCGGCACCAAAACCGCATGCGGATTTCGTTGCAGTTTTGGTGCGTTTTTTTACTGCAGTTGCGGGATTCTTTCAGAGGGTCCGGAATTTCCTTAAGAAAAAGTCAATTTTTAGTGAGCACATGGCCTAAAAGGTGCAGTTTCACAGTATTGGGGGGTCAGAAAACCAGTCAGTATCTGGTGTGACCACTATTTGCCTCACACAGTGCAGCACATTTCCTTCACATAGTTGATCAGGTCGGTGATTATGGCCAGTGAAATGTTGCTCCACGCCTCTGCAATAGCTGTGAAGTTGCTGGATATTGGCAGGAACTGGAATACACTTTCAAATACACCTATCTTGAGCATCCAAACATGTTCCATGGGTGACATGTCCGGTGAGTATGCTGCCATGCAAGAAATGGGATATTTTCAGCTTCCAGGAATTGTGTACTGATCCTTGCAATATGGGGCCGTGTGTTATCAGTTGCAACATGTAGTGATGGTCGTGTATGAGTGGCCCAACATTGGGCCTGAGGATCTCGTCACGATAACTCTGTACATTCAAAATGGTATCAATAAAATGCACCTGTATTTTTTATCCATAATATACGGCTGCCCATACCATAACTCCACCACCATCATGGGCCACTCAATTCACAGCATTGACATGACCAAACTGCTCACCCACATGATGCCATACACATGTACCGTAAGAATAAGAGGACCAAGGGAATGGTAGTCAAAGGTCATACAAAAGACCAATTCATTAATAAATAACAAAAGTCACTACTTTTTTGCAAAAATATAACAAATATTTTATTAGATATAATAAATAGCAAAAAAGTGACATAAAACAGTGAAAAACAGCATTAGACAAAGATCAGGCTCAACAAGAAGATGTCACTGACACACAAAAACCAGGAGTCCACCACTCATTGGGGGAGCAGTGTCACAAAAATAGTGAGTGGAGCATGGTCAAAAAAGCCTCCGGACAGTAGACTCACAGTGACCCTAGTGTTCCGGAATGTGCACACCTATTATAGTAGGCACCAAAAGGGGAACAGCATAAATAGGGAATCCAGTGCCCGGAGGGTCAGACCATGTACCACATATTAATCATAGCAGAGACAAGTACCAATCAAAATATATCACATTTACATTAAGTAGTCCCTGTACTGCACTCACCCATAATGATGAAGGTGGAACCCGAGTAAAACGTGCCCCGACGCGCACGTTTCGATGTCTTCTCCGGGGGGCCGTGGTGTCATGTACCGCCCTGAGAGGGGCTCGGCCGCTCCCTTGTCGGGCCGAGCCGCTCGAGGTCTGGGCTCGGGTTGTCGGTGTCTCGAGCGCCTCCGGACCGGGGGCCACGTCGCTCTGTTAAGGGGTGGTGGTGTGGGGCGAGGTTCGCAGCCGGGGGCCGCATTGTCGTTGTACGGGTCATGACGCAACCCACGGGTCATGGTGACGGGATGCACCACCGCTGCGGCTGGAGTGAAAGGGGCTCCCGGGATCGGTGTTGAAGGCGCAGCTTGGATGTTAGCCCCTCCGTGGGTAGGGGCGATGTGTCCCGGGGCCTGGTGTGACGGGCGATGATGTCGGGGTGCAAGGTGCCGTACTGCGGTGCGTTGTCGTGCCCGGATGGCACTGGTGTACTCACTATTAATTCACACTCAGAGTCACGGGTAAACCAAAGTTCGGGTATGGTCGGGTCCCGCAGCCGGCTGCTTGTGTCCCTTGTGAGGCTGATGGTGGCCCCTTTACCTTGCACCTTCTGTTGGGATGTTCGGCTCCCCTGCCTGGGCAGTGGTAGCCCGCTCCCTGACGTTTAGCTGCCGGAAGAGTCCTCGGTTGCCCGCAGGCGCTGGCCCGTCGGGTGTTTGGCCCTTGGCGGTGGCTCTCACCCGGTATCGGTGGGCTGTTGCCTTCTTTTGGGACTTTGGGTGAGGATGAACCCGTGAGGTCCAGACTGCAATCAGTTAATTTGCCTACACTCAGTGGCTTCCAAGCAAGGACAGGGTCTGAGTACCCGGTTACTGGTGCTCCGATTAGCTGTTGACTCCCCGGTTCAGGGCCGGCGGGCTACAACCCTGGCCCGGTCCCTACGGTTCCGCCGGTCGCTATACCGGTACTCCTGCAGGCGGCCACCACCGTCTGCCTGCCTGGCGTTACGGGGATCCCAAGCTGCAACCCGGGTCCCTGACAGCTTTCCTCCTCCACACCTCCTGTCACT
Source organism: Anomaloglossus baeobatrachus (assembly GCF_048569485.1). NCBI lineage: Eukaryota > Metazoa > Chordata > Amphibia > Anura > Aromobatidae > Anomaloglossus > Anomaloglossus baeobatrachus. The sequence goes on along the minus strand of NC_134360.1, from coordinate 86,399,739 downwards.
GTCACTCTACAACTTCTTCTCACTACCAACTACTACCACTCACTGCTTGTATTTCCTGCCTCAGGACAGTAGTCTCCTTGGTGGGCGTGCCTTTCCGCCTGACTCCGCCCACCTGGTGTGCCCTACTGGCCCTGAGGGAGGCATCAGGTCTCCCTTTTGGGTGATGGGTATGTCCTCACAAGGAATGGGTGTGTGTGTGTTGTGTGGTAGTTGTTGTTACCTGTGACCCCTGGGGTCTAGGGCGTCACATTCCCCCTTGGTTTAATGCAGACCGTCCGCGGGCTGCCCGACCAACTCCGGTTTATTTTTGTTTTCTTTTTCTGTCAACGGTAAAATGGGAAACATTTACAAGTATAATAACATTTCTACAAAATATAAGATTTCTGAAGGTCTTCCCATAACGGGAGGCATTTTACTTTAACGTTGCATAACTTTATTAACGGAACGGGTTCATGTCCTTCTGCCTTTCCCACCCAAACAACCTAGCCTTGATGCTGCCCCTAAGAAATGGGCAGCACCCCTTTTTCCCAGTCCGGAAACAGGAACATGGCCAGATCACCCAGGCGGGAACGGGTATGGTGCGGCGCACTCGGCAGTTGCTCAAGGGCTCCCCGGAGGATTGTCACCGGTGGTGACCGGACCCCAGCCTGCTCTGCTGCGGGTCCTTCCTCCAATCTGCCTCTCCGGAGGCTAACGGAACGGGAAGGCATGTAAAGGGGCAGGATAGGGCAATATTTACAAGCCCAATAGTTTTTGGGTGTCCAGCAAGTCCACGGCCTTGTCCATGAGCAGTCACTCACGCAACAGATGCAACCAGGGAATTAACACAAGTCCCAACGGGGACGGGTCCTTTTATAGCCTACGGGCTACCAGCTCCTTAATTGGTGGGATACTCCTCTTCCACCTCCACTTCGGGGCTGTACGGTGGAGGAGGGGGCTGTCTGCCGCTCCGGACATCCAGGGCAAACCAGCCCCTCTCCCCGCGGTGCCGGGTGTAGTGCACTAAATCACCGGGCAGGAAGTTGCGATCTGGGTGCCCGAACGGGAGATGGGCATTTACATCCCGCCGGGAGAAGACCTCACCTTCCAAGTTGGGGGTCATACAGGAACCCCCCCCAGCCTTTGTCCCGGTTGAACCTTCTGACCTGGCCCTGGTAGGTCAGGCCCCGCTCCCAGTATCCGGCACGCCTCAGATGCTCCTTCCCTTCGATGGTACGGGCAAGGATCTCCTCTTCTCTCTGGCCACAATCTCCCAACTCAGTTGGCTAGGCTGCCACTCCCAATACAGGGCATCCGCATACCCGGCGTCTACTTCAGTGGGGGTCTGGCCCAGCCGGCGCTCCCCGGTGTCGACTACGATCGGCACTCTCAAAGGGGAGCCCCGCTGTGTCGCGGCCGACTCTGCTGCCTTGCAGCTGCCTCCCCGCGGAACCTCAGCCGAGGTCCGTGACCCTGGAGTGGCCTGCCTAGCCTTCTGGGCCTTCCTGGCCGAGCGGCCTGCCGGGGCCGGTGCGCTCTTGGGCGCGGTCACTTCCGGTGCAGCCGGCGCCGCCTCGGGATCAAATGCTGGCCGGGGACGAGTCTTCTCGGGTAACGGGCACAGAGCAGGTGAGTTACACAACAGGTCCGGGCCAGCCTCCCCAAGCAGCTTCTCGTGAGCGCCTGAGACAGACTCCACCACCGATGTCGGGGGTGGGGATACGGGCGGAGGAGCAACGACAACCACTGCAGGCAATAGAGGAGGCGGTATGGCGGGTAGCAGCAGACCGGGCCCCTCAGCCGCGATGGCCGACGCCTCAAGGGCACAGGGACGTGTGTCGCCTTCCCACCCTGCCAACACCGTCATCCCGCACGGCAGCCACTATCTCCCCCATCTCTGCCGCCCAGTGCTCCACCAGAAAGCTTACCTGGTGCTGGAGGCGGCGGCACATCCCCTCTGTCCGGGCCTTCACCCACACCGCTGTTCCTGGCGCGGGCTCCGGGAATTCGGGACTCTGGACGGGAGTTGCCATGCTGCTGCTGCACTGTCGAGATCCAGGAACGGAATAGAAGCAGGGTCCTGGAGTCCCTGCCTTTTTATTTTCTTGGTCACATCAGGCAGCCTCTCCGCCCGCCTCCCCCCTGGTTTTCTCTCCGCACTCCTCCTTCGGGGGCGGGGCTTCACCTTCGCGCCTTCACTGCTCGGGGAAGACGACTCGAGCGGGAAACTTTCGCGCCAAGGTGGCGGAACTTCAACTTTTTCGGCAGGACGCCACTGACGGATGCTTCTAAGGCGCACTTCCACAGGTAAGTGGACTGTCCGAATCCTGTTCGTGACGCCAGAAGAGTCGATGTGTACCGCCCTGAGAGGGGCTCGGCCGCTCCCTTGCCGGGCCAAGCCGCTCGAGGTCTGGGCTCGGGTTGTCGGTGGCTCGAGCGCCTCTAGACCGGGGGCCACGTCGCTCCATTAAGGGGAGGCAGTGGAATGGTGGTGTGGGGCGAGGTTCGCAGCCAGGGGCCGCGTTGTCGTTGTATGGGTCGTGACGCAACCCACGGGTCATGGTGACGGGATGCACCACCGCTGCGGCTGGAGTGAAGGGGGCTCCCAGGATCGGTGTTGAAGGCGCAGCCTGGATGTTAGCCCCTCCGTGGGTAGGGGCGGTGTGTCCCGGGGCCCGGTGTGACGGGCGATGATGTCGGGGTGCAAGGTGCCGTACTGCGGTGCGTTGTCGTGCCCAGATGGCACTGGTGTACTCACTATTAATTCACACTCAGAGTCATTGGTAAACCAAAGTTCGGGTATGGTAGGGTCCCGCAGCCGGCTGCTTGTGTCCCTTGTGAGGCTGATGGTGGCCCCTTTACCTTGCACCTTCTGTTGTGATGTTCGGCTCCCCTGCCTGGGCAGTGGTAGCCCGCTCCCTGGCGTTTAGCTGCCGGAAGAGTCCTTGGTTGCCCGCAGGCGCTGGCCCGTCGGGTGTTTGGCCCTTGGCGGTGGCTCTCACCCGGTATCGGTGGGCTGTTGCCTTCTTTCGGGACTTTGGGTGAGGATGAACCCGTGAGGTCCAGACTGCAAACAGTTAATTTGCCTACACTCAGTGGCTTCCAAGCTAGGACGGGGTCTGAGTATCCGGTTACTGGTACTCCAATTAGCTGTTGACTCCCCGGTTCAGGGTCGGCGGGCTCCAACCCTGGCCCGTCCCTACGGTTCCGCCGGTCGCTATACCGGTACTCCTGCAGGCGGCCACCACCGTCTGCCTGCCTGACGTTACGGGGATCCCAGGCTCCAACCCAGGTCCCTGACAGCTTTCCTCCTCCACACCTCCTGTCACTGTCACTCTACAACTTCTTCTCACTACCAACTACTACCACTCACTTGCTATGCACCCCAATTTGGGATGTATTCCATCTGTCTAGATTTTGGCGGTTGGTGACTGTTCACATTAAGTCATCAGGCCTTGTCCACAGGCTATTTACTTCATGCAGCATTTGCTTGGACCTGTCCCGCCCACAGCCATGACTCAGTCATGGGTACGGGATTGAAATAGACCAGGTGAGTGCTGCTAAGAGCAGTTCTACTATTCATATGTGAGGCCGTATGGCACATTTTATAAAAATATTTTAGTGTAGGACTGCATCAAATGAGATTTGCCGTGACGTGGCGAGGTAGCTCAAGAAATTGCAATTTTTTGCCAAAAATCTCAAAATTTTTATAATAAGTACAGTTTGGAATGTTTAGTGCTGAAGTGCACAATTGGTGCTGGCTTTTTGTTTTTACTACCACTCACTGCTTGTATTTCCTGCCTCAGGACAGTAGTCTCCTCGGTGGGCGTGCCTTTCCGCCTGACTCCACCCACCTGGTGTGCCCTACTGGCCCTGAGGGAGGCATCAGGTCTCCCTTTCGGGTGACGGGTATGTCCTCACAAGGGATGGGGGTGTGTGTGTTGTGTGGTGGTTGTTGTTACCTGTGACCCCTGGGGTCCAGGGCATCACACACACAGTCTGCCATCTGCCCTGTACAGTGAAAAACGGGAATCATCAATGAAGAGAACACCTCGCCAACGTGCCAGATGCCATCAAATGTGTACATTTGCCCACTCAAGTCAGTTATAATGACAAACTGCAGTGAGGTAGAGACCCTGATTAGGATGACGAGCAGCAGTGGAGCTTCCCTGAGACGATTTCTGACAGTTTGTGCAGAAATCCTTTGGTTTTGTACAGATTGTTGCAGCAGCTGTCTGGGTGGTTGGTCTCAGACGATCTTGGAGGTGAAGATGCTGGATATGGAGGTCCTGGGCTGGTGTGGTTACATGTGGTCTGCGGTTAGGAGGCCTATTGGATATTCTGCCAAATTCTCTGAAATGCCTTTAGTGACAGTTTATGGTAGAGAAATGAACATTCAAATCATGGACAACAGATCTGGTGGACATTCCTGTCGTCAGCATGCCAATTGCACGCTCCCTCAAAACTTGAAACATTTATGGCATCGCGCTGTGTGATAAAACTGCACATTTTAGAGTGGCCTTTTATTGTGGCCAGCCTAAGGCACACCTGTGAAATAATCATGCCGTCTAATCAGCATCTTTATATGCCACACCTGTGAGGTGGATGGATAATTTTGGCAAAGGAGAAGAGCTCACTAACAGATTTTGACAAATTTGTGAACAATATTTGAGAGAAAATGGTCTTTTGTATACAAAGAAAAATCATGAAAAATGGCAGCAAAAACAAAAGTGTTGTTTTATATTTTTTGTGCAGTATATGTGTGTAGACACAGTTACATGTATTTATACACCACAGTCATTACATTATGCACACATATACATGTATGTACATATACCTCTGCACCATGGTCATTACACGATATACTGCTGATCAGATACATGTACATGTATATAAATACTGTATAAGTATTTAACTTGCTTATATAGTGCCATTAATTTCCACATCACTTGACAAACATATATAAATATTTCTTATGAGTTAAAAAACAGTCTATGAAACATAATCTTGTCTATATTTTGGAAATTGATCTTGTGTTCAGTGAGATGTTGACTCCTCCATGACCTTTCCATTTTCCATTTTTGTTTTTTAACCTCCTCTTCTTCTAAGAGCTATTTCATTTTTATTTTTCCATCATTATAGCCATTCATTTACCATAATTTGTACTAGAAAATGGTAAAAAAAACATACATACCAAACATGAATATTTTTCTTTTAATTTAAGTGGTGAAAAAAAATTCTGAAGTTTGTCATCTAAAAATTTTTGCTTTTGGTGACATTTTCTGAGAATCGTGAATTTTTTTATTTTTTTTGGGGACCTGTGGCTAATTAATGGCTTATTTTCTGTGCCATAAGATGAAGTTTTTACTAATGCTATTTTTGGGTAGATGTAATGTTTTGATCGCTGCTTATTGCATTTTATTGCAATGTTGCGGCTGCCCAAAAAAACACTTAATTTTGACGTTTTTAATTTGATTTTTTTGTTTACCAATCGGATTCATTCAGCACCATTTCTATCTTAGAGTTGTAGTTTTTTTAATAATGATTTCCCTTTTCTTTTCAGATACAACTGTGACTTGGGCAACTAAGTGAAACCACTCACTTTGTCTTCCCACCTAAAGACAGAACAGTGTAGTCTCATCCACATTATACCCTCTCTGATCTTTCCAGCAGGACCCTACCCCCTATCCTATACAGATCAAAAGTGTCTCAGGGCGGCCAGACAGGTTGGTCCTGGTCATCATACCTCTGCCCACTCGCCTTCCAGAGCCTAATAGTGCAGGGAGGGAAGACGGGCCGGATTCCTTTCAGACTCCCGACAGGCAATGCTTGGGACGTCTGATGATCGTATTCCTTCTTCATTTTGTGAAAAAACATTCTGGGGAATTCAGGACAGGTATTTCCCCCTTTTCTCTTGGTCCTGGCTCACAGTCGCACTCCTGTTTTTTTTTTAAAATGTATACATATATTTAGATATGTATTTGTGAAGTACAGGGAGAGGCGTAAGGGTGTCATATAAAGGGGTTACTAACCTTCCCAACACTTTTTTTCCAGGCCCCAATACATCCTCCAAATCCCCCTCGCCCTGCCAACAGCCAGTCCCTAAAATTTACTCTCTAGGTTCGTCAAGGCCTACTCCTGCGGCCAGGCCAGGCCCCAACTGTCCCGACCAATTGTATGCATTTTGACTAGTTGCGCACCCTTTTTTCCGGTGCCGCTCACCATTGTCAGCCAGTCAAGTTGCTCCTATTCACATGGGAACGCTGAGTGAGTTTTTCTGCTTCGCCACTCTTCCCGCTCTCTCTCTGGTGCTACTATTATCTGAGACCAGCTCCTTGCGATGCACCACTAGAGATCTTAAACCTTTTAGACCCGCAGATCACCATCCTGGGATCGTGTGCCACAACTCACAGCACTGCATAAAAATAGGCTGTTATGTACATACATTTCCTGGTTAAATCCTTGTCCATCCTCATGCATTTACTTCAGGAGCCCGACTGCCCGCAAGGAGCATGCGCCCTATTATCTATTCCTGGGAGTATGACATATGCTAGTCCAAGGCTGACTTCTGTTGATGCATTTTAGTCTATACATAGGATATTCCACAAGCCTTCTTATGCGGTCTTCGCGTCCGCACTGCCGAACTCCTCACCACTGGCTGGAGGAGCAATTGCAGCCATTTACTGGGCTGCGACTCTGTTTATATCTGTGTCTGTTCCTACCTCAGCGTTCAGAACTACATTGCAGCGTTGGTGCGTTTACCTATGCTGACATCTGCCTGGTGCTCTGTCCACTATGCACAGTGTGTAAAATGCACCATGTACCATGATCCACATGGCTAATTGCATCAGCGGTCCTAGGGGTCTGTCCACTATTCAGTGAGTCAGACCCACCATTTACCACGAACCAAGTGGATGATCGTAGCAGCGATCCAAGTGCTCTGTCCACTATTGAGTCAGACTTACCATCTACTACGAACCACATGAGTTACTGCAACAGTAGTCTAAGTGCTGTGACCATTATTCAGTGAATCAGACCCACCATCTACCATGAACCACTTGAGTTATCCCTTCAGTGGTCCAAGTGCTTTGTCCACTATCCAGTAAGTCAGACACACCTATACGATGAGCCACATGGTAAATTGCTGCGCAGCCCCAGTGTCCTCGGGCTATGTCATTGCCTCAACATCCAAGTCTGTGAGTTGGCACTTCCTTTTCTGTCTTACAAACATTGGATCTCCTCATGTTGTTCACAGTTACAAACAGTATACCAGAGCCTCTTCCCCACAGAAACCAGTTCCTGAACATCATGGCAGCGGATCTTCTCCTCCTGCAAGATTCTATATCCTTTTCAGTATTTCTAGTTGTAGTCTGGTTCTTCCCTCCTTATGACCAAATGAGGACTTTCTGGGTCAGCATGGTCTCAACCAGACAGCCCATACCAGCATATGGAACCTCTAGCTAAGTCTGCCCTTGCAGGTCGCTAGGTCACCCTTTGTGACCAGTTTTATATGCTGGTTGGGTTACCGAGGCTATCCCTGCCTGTCCATTCCTGTGCCAGACATTCTTCCGGGGCTTTCTCAATGACTTGTGGGACCCCACACAGCAGGTTGCCCAATATGTTCTCGCCTTATAGCTGCCAACAATTATACTGGGTGGGCATATTGTTAAAGGGTAAGGAAAAAATTCAGCTCACCTGTCACCCGAACTGCTGAATCTTCAGGTTGCCTGAGATCCGCTGGTAGGTCCTAACCAGCATATAATGGACATCAGCAAAAGAGAAAAAAGGATCCAGCACGAATTCCTTCTTTAAAATGAGTAATTTCTTTTCCTTTTTTGGTGCACTTTAAAAACGTGTGAAGACCGAGAGTTGAGACATACCGTGTTTCCCCGATAGTAAGACGTAGTGGGAGTTTTAGCGGGGTCAGCTAATGGTAAGACGTACCCCGAAAGTAAGACATAGTAAACTGTACATTGGAAAAATAAAAGCCATAGTTCCGGTACCTTTTGCTGCATTAACAGTGGGATGTGGCCGGTTAAAGCGGGATGCGGACGGTTAGAGCGGGATGCGGACGGATCTGGAGAGGAATGAGCGGAGGGATGTGGAGGCCGTGGGAGACGCAGTAATGTTGTCCGTGGTCCATCAGGACCATGGACAACATACAAAAACACGCAGCCTCAGTGCCCTCATGTGCAGCCGCTGGTGGCCCCTCTGATTGGCCCAGCGGCTCCTGCATGAGGAAGAAGAAGCCACACCTCTACCCAGCACCACAGAGGAATTGATCCGATCGCCATTATGGTACCAAGTAAGCAATTCACAAAATGCAGCATGTAAAGATTCCTTAACTTGCGGTACACTCACGGCGCAATCGCGGCAAGTCCTCATACGGTACATTGCATGGAGACTTGCTGCGATTGCTGTGGGATACTGTATGGGGCTGTTACCCTATGGGAGGCTGTGTGGGATACTGTATGGGGCAGCAACCCTAATTTTATAGTTAAAACAAAAATCGACATTTTTTTTCCAATATAAGACATACCCCGAAAGTAACTGAATAGGATAACTGAAGTGAGCACTAATATATATATTCTGAGTGCAAGCCAAAAAAATACATACTATACAAGGATAAGGCTGCACATCAAACTTAGATAATGGTATAATGCCTCAAGCATATGGAAAAATATTGGAAGATACAATGAAAAATGCTACTTGCTAACTTGACCATGTGAATAATGAATTGCATACCTGCCATGAATATTAGGAAAAAGGAGATATTTAGCAATCGCATTGATCAATGTAACTGAGCCCCAAAACCTCGTCAAGGTATATCTCTATATTGGGGTCCCTAGCTCTGTGACCCTAACTGTGTGTCATCTCATTGCAATTAAAAACTGCTGTGGGTGGAGAGGGGTAACCAAGGACTGTCTTATATAGGAGATGGAAAAAACATGGCCGAAAGGGGCAGAGCTGTGTTCACATTCAGAAAAAAAAAACTACATATAACTGAATAGGATAACTGAAGTGAGCACTAATATATATATTCTGAGTGCAAGCCAAAAAAATACATACTATACAAGGATAAGGCTGCACATCAAACTTAGATAATGGTATAATGCCTCAAGCATATGGAAAAATATTGGAAGATACAATGAAAAATGCTACTTGCTAACTTGACCATGTGAATAATGAATTGCATACCTGCCATGAATATTAGGAAAAAGGAGATATTTAGCAATCGCATTGATCAATGTAACTGAGCCCCAAAACCTCGTCAAGGTATATCTCTATATTGGGGTCCCTAGCTCTGTGACCCTAACTGTGTGTCATCTCATTGCAATTAAAAACTGCTGTGGGTGGAGAGGGGTAACCAAGGACTGTCTTATATAGGAGATGGAAAAAACATGGCCGAAAGGGGCAGAGCTGTGTTCACATTCAGAAAAAAAAACTACATATAACTGAATAGGATAACTGAAGTGAGCACTAATATATATATTCTGAGTGCAAGCCAAAAAAATACATACTATACAAGGATAAGGCTGCACATCAAACTTAGATAATGGTATAATGCCTCAAGCATATGGAAAAATATTGGAAGATACAATGAAAAATGCTACTTGCTAACTTGACCATGTGAATAATGAATTGCATACCTGCCATGAATATTAGGAAAAAGGAGATATTTAGCAATCGCATTGATCAATGTAACTGAGCCCCAAAACCTCGTCAAGGTATATCTCTATATTGGGGTCCCTAGCTCTGTGACCCTAACTGTGTGTCATCTCATTGCAATTAAAAACTGCTGTGGGTGGAGAGGGGTAACCAAGGACTGTCTTATATAGGAGATGGAAAAAACATGGCCGAAAGGGGCAGAGCTGTGTTCACATTCAGAAAAAAAAAAAAACTACATATAACTGAATAGGATAACTGAAGTGAGCACTAATATATATATTCTGAGTGCAAGCCAAAAAAATACATACTATACAAGGATAAGGCTGCACATCAAACTTAGATAATGGTATAATGCCTCAGGCATATGGAAAAATATTGGAAGATACAATGAAAAATGCTACTTGGTAACTTGACCATGTGAATAATGAATTGCATACCTGCCATGAATATTAGGAAAAAGGAGATATTTAGCAATCGCATTGATCAATGTAACTGAGCCTCAAAACCTCGTCAAGGTATATCTCTATATTGGGGTCCCTAGCTCTGTGACCCTAACTGTGTGTCATCTCATTGCAATTAAAAACTGCTGTGGGTGGAGAGGGGTAACCAAGGACTGTCTTATATAGGAGATGGAAAAAACATGGCCGAAAGGGGCAGAGCTGTGTTCACATTCAGAAAAAAAAAAAAACTACATATAACTGAATAGGATAACTGAAGTGAGCACTAATATATATATTCTGAGTGCAAGCCAAAAAAATACATACTATACAAGGATAAGGCTGCACATCAAACTTAGATAATGGTATAATGCCTCAAGCATATGGAAAAATATTGGAAGATACAATGAAAAATGCTACTTGCTAACTTGACCATGTGAATAATGAATTGCATACCTGCCATGAATATTAGGAAAAAGGAGATATTTAGCAATCGCATTGATCAATGTAACTGAGCCCCAAAACCTCGTCAAGGTATATCTCTATATTGGGGTCCCTAGCTCTGTGACCCTAACTGTGTGTCATCTCATTGCAATTAAAAACTGCTGTGGGTGGAGAGGGGTAACCAAGGACTGTCTTATATAGGAGATGGAAAAAATATGGCCGAAAGGGGCAGAGCTGTGTTCACATTCAGAAAAAAAAAACTACATATAACTGAATAGGATAACTGAAGTGAGCACTAATATATATATTCTGAGTGCAAGCCAAAAAAATACATACTATACAAGGATAAGGCTGCACATCAAACTTAGATAATGGTATAATGCCTCAAGCATATAGAAAAATATTGGAAGATACAATGAAAAATGCTACTTGCTAACTTGACCATGTGAATAATGAATTGCATACCTGCCATGAATATTAGGAAAAAGGAGATATTTAGCAATCGCATTGATCAATGTAACTGAGCCCCAAAACCTCGTCAAGGTATATCTCTATATTGGGGTCCCTAGCTCTGTGACCCTAACTGTGTGTCATCTCATTGCAATTAAAAACTGCTGTGGGTGGAGAGGGGTAACCAAGGACTGTCTTATATAGGAGATGGAAAAAACATGGCCGAAAGGGGCAGAGCTGTGTTCACATTCAGAAAAAAAAAAACCCTACATATAACTGAATAGGATAACTGAAGTGAGCACTAATATATATATTCTGAGTGCAAGCCAAAAAAATACATACTATACAAGGATAAGGCTGCACATCAAACTTAGATAATGGTATAATGCCTCAAGCATATGGAAAAATATTGGAAGATACAATGAAAAATGCTACTTGCTAACTTGACCATGTGAATAATGAATTGCATACCTGCCATGAATATTAGGAAAAAGGAGATATTTAGCAATCGCATTGATCAATGTAACTGAGCCCCAAAACCTCGTCAAGGTATATCTCTATATTGGGGTCCCTAGCTCTGTGACCCTAACTGTGTGTCATCTCATTGCAATTAAAAACTGCTGTGGGTGGAGAGGGGTAACCAAGGACTGTCTTATATAGGAGATGGAAAAAACATGGCCGAAAGGGGCAGAGCTGTGTTCACATTCAGAAAAAAAAAAAACTACATATAACTGAATAGGATAACTGAAGTGAGCACTAATATATATATTCTGAGTGCAAGCCAAAAAAATACATACTATACAAGGATAAGGCTGCACATCAAACTTAGATAATGGTATAATGCCTCAAGCATATGGAAAAATATTGGAAGATACAATGAAAAATGCTACTTGCTAACTTGACCATGTGAATAATGAATTGCATACCTGCCATGAATATTAGGAAAAAGGAGATATTTAGCAATCGCATTGATCAATGTAACTGAGCCCCAAAACCTCGTCAAGGTATATCTCTATATTGGGGTCCCTAGCTCTGTGACCCTAACTGTGTGTCATCTCATTGCAATTAAAAACTGCTGTGGGTGGAGAGGGGTAACCAAGGACTGTCTTATATAGGAGATGGAAAAAACATGGCCGAAAGGGGCAGAGCTGTGTTCACATTCAGAAAAAAAAAAAACTACATATAACTGAATAGGATAACTGAAGTGAGCACTAATATATATATTCTGAGTGCAAGCCAAAAAAATACATACTATACAAGGATAAGGCTGCACATCAAACTTAGATAATGGTATAATGCCTCAAGCATATGGAAAAATATTGGAAGATACAATGAAAAATGCTACTTGCTAACTTGACCATGTGAATAATGAATTGCATACCTGCCATGAATATTAGGAAAAAGGAGATATTTAGCAATCGCATTGATCAATGTAACTGAGCCCCAAAACCTCGTCAAGGTATATCTCTATATTGGGGTCCCTAGCTCTGTGACCCTAACTGTGTGTCATCTCATTGCAATTAAAAACTGCTGTGGGTGGAGAGGGGTAACCAAGGACTGTCTTATATAGGAGATGGAAAAAACATGGCCGAAAGGGGCAGAGCTGTGTTCACATTCAGAAAAAAAAAACTACATATAACTGAATAGGATAACTGAAGTGAGCACTAATATATATATTCTGAGTGCAAGCCAAAAAAATACATACTATACAAGGATAAGGCTGCACATCAAACTTAGATAATGGTATAATGCCTCAAGCATATGGAAAAATATTGGAAGATACAATGAAAAATGCTACTTGCTAACTTGACCATGTGAATAATGAATTGCATACCTGCCATGAATATTAGGAAAAAGGAGATATTTAGCAATCGCATTGATCAATGTAACTGAGCCCCAAAACCTCGTCAAGGTATATCTCTATATTGGGGTCCCTAGCTCTGTGACCCTAACTGTGTGTCATCTCATTGCAATTAAAAACTGCTGTGGGTGGAGAGGGGTAACCAAGGACTGTCTTATATAGGAGATGGAAAAAACATGGCCGAAAGGGGCAGAGCTGTGTTTACATTCAGAAAAAAAAAAAAACTACATATAACTGAATAGGATAACTGAAGTGAGCACTAATATATATATTCTGAGTGCAAGCCAAAAAAATACATACTATACAAGGATAAGGCTGCACATCAAACTTAGATAATGGTATAATGCCTCAGGCATATAGAAAAATATTGGAAGATACAATGAAAAATGCTACTTGCTAACTTGACCATGTGAATAATGAATTGCATACCTGCCATGAATATTAGGAAAAAGGAGATATTTAGCAATCGCATTGATCAATGTAACTGAGCCTCAAAACCTCGTCAAGGTATATCTCTATATTGGGGTCCCTAGCTCTGTGACCCTAACTGTGTGTCATCTCATTGCAATTAAAAACTGCTGTGGGTGGAGAGGGGTAACCAAGGACTGTCTTATATAGGAGATGGAAAAAACATGGCCGAAAGGGGCAGAGCTGTGTTCACATTCAGAAAAAAAAAAAAACTACATATAACTGAATAGGATAACTGAAGTGAGCACTAATATATATATTCTGAGTGCAAGCCAAAAAAATACATACTATACAAGGATAAGGCTGCACATCAAACTTAGATAATGGTATAATGCCTCAAGCATATGGAAAAATATTGGAAGATACAATGAAAAATGCTACTTGCTAACTTGACCATGTGAATAATGAATTGCATACCTGCCATGAATATTAGGAAAAAGGAGATATTTAGCAATCGCATTGATCAATGTAACTGAGCCCCAAAACCTCGTCAAGGTATATCTCTATATTGGGGTCCCTAGCTCTGTGACCCTAACTGTGTGTCATCTCATTGCAATTAAAAACTGCTGTGGGTGGAGAGGGGTAACCAAGGACTGTCTTATATAGGAGATGGAAAAAACATGGCCGAAAGGGGCAGAGCTGTGTTCACATTCAGAAAAAAAAAAAACTACATATAACTGAATAGGATAACTGAAGTGAGCACTAATATATATATTCTGAGTGCAAGCCAAAAAAATACATACTATACAAGGATAAGGCTGCACATCAAACTTAGATAATGGTATAATGCCTCAAGCATATGGAAAAATATTGGAAGATACAATGAAAAATGCTACTTGCTAACTTGACCATGTGAATAATGAATTGCATACCTGCCATGAATATTAGGAAAAAGGAGATATTTAGCAATCGCATTGATCAATGTAACTGAGCCCCAAAACCTCGTCAAGGTATATCTCTATATTGGGGTCCCTAGCTCTGTGACCCTAACTGTGTGTCATCTCATTGCAATTAAAAACTGCTGTGGGTGGAGAGGGGTAACCAAGGACTGTCTTATATAGGAGATGGAAAAAACATGGCCGAAAGGGGCAGAGCTGTGTTCACATTCAGAAAAAAAAAAACTACATATAACTGAATAGGATAACTGAAGTGAGCACTAATATATATATTCTGAGTGCAAGCCAAAAAAATACATACTATACAAGGATAAGGCTGCACATCAAACTTAGATAATGGTATAATGCCTCAAGCATATGGAAAAATATTGGAAGATACAATGAAAAATGCTACTTGCTAACTTGACCATGTGAATAATGAATTGCATACCTGCCATGAATATTAGGAAAAAGGAGATATTTAGCAATCGCATTGATCAATGTAACTGAGCCCCAAAACCTCGTCAAGGTATATCTCTATATTGGGGTCCCTAGCTCTGTGACCCTAACTGTGTGTCATCTCATTGCAATTAAAAACTGCTGTGGGTGGAGAGGGGTAACCAAGGACTGTCTTATATAGGAGATGGAAAAAACATGGCCGAAAGGGGCAGAGCTGTGTTCACATTCAGAAAAAAAAAAAAACTACATATAACTGAATAGGATAACTGAAGTGAGCACTAATATATATATTCTGAGTGCAAGCCAAAAAAATACATACTATACAAGGATAAGGCTGCACATCAAACTTAGATAATGGTATAATGCCTCAAGCATATGGAAAAATATTGGAAGATACAATGAAAAATGCTACTTGCTAACTTGACCATGTGAATAATGAATTGCATACCTGCCATGAATATTAGGAAAAAGGAGATATTTAGCAATCGCATTGATCAATGTAACTGAGCCCCAAAACCTCGTCAAGGTATATCTCTATATTGGGGTCCCTAGCTCTGTGACCCTAACTGTGTGTCATCTCATTGCAATTAAAAACTGCTGTGGGTGGAGAGGGGTAACCAAGGACTGTCTTATATAGGAGATGGAAAAAACATGGCCGAAAGGGGCAGAGCTGTGTTCACATTCAGAAAAAAAAAAACTACATATAACTGAATAGGATAACTGAAGTGAGCACTAATATATATATTCTGAGTGCAAGCCAAAAAAATACATACTATACAAGGATAAGGCTGCACATCAAACTTAGATAATGGTATAATGCCTCAAGCATATGGAAAAATATTGGAAGATACAATGAAAAATGCTACTTGCTAACTTGACCATGTGAATAATGAATTGCATACCTGCCATGAATATTAGGAAAAAGGAGATATTTAGCAATCGCATTGATCAATGTAACTGAGCCCCAAAACCTCGTCAAGGTATATCTCTATATTGGGGTCCCTAGCTCTGTGACCCTAACTGTGTGTCATCTCATTGCAATTAAAAACTGCTGTGGGTGGAGAGGGGTAACCAAGGACTGTCTTATATAGGAGATGGAAAAAACATGGCCGAAAGGGGCAGAGCTGTGTTCACATTCAGAAAAAAAAAAACTACATATAACTGAATAGGATAACTGAAGTGAGCACTAATATATATATTCTGAGTGCAAGCCAAAAAAATACATACTATACAAGGATAAGGCTGCACATCAAACTTAGATAATGGTATAATGCCTCAAGCATATGGAAAAATATTGGAAGATACAATGAAAAATGCTACTTGCTAACTTGACCATGTGAATAATGAATTGCATACCTGCCATGAATATTAGGAAAAAGGAGATATTTAGCAATCGCATTGATCAATGTAACTGAGCCCCAAAACCTCGTCAAGGTATATCTCTATATTGGGGTCCCTAGCTCTGTGACCCTAACTGTGTGTCATCTCATTGCAATTAAAAACTGCTGTGGGTGGAGAGGGGTAACCAAGGACTGTCTTATATAGGAGATGGAAAAAACATGGCCGAAAGGGGCAGAGCTGTGTTCACATTCAGAAAAAAAAAAAAACTACATATAACTGAATAGGATAACTGAAGTGAGCACTAATATATATATTCTGAGTGCAAGCCAAAAAAATACATACTATACAAGGATAAGGCTGCACATCAAACTTAGATAATGGTATAATGCCTCAAGCATATGGAAAAATATTGGAAGATACAATGAAAAATGCTACTTGCTAACTTGACCATGTGAATAATGAATTGCATACCTGCCATGAATATTAGGAAAAAGGAGATATTTAGCAATCGCATTGATCAATGTAACTGAGCCCCAAAACCTCGTCAAGGTATATCTCTATATTGGGGTCCCTAGCTCTGTGACCCTAACTGTGTGTCATCTCATTGCAATTAAAAACTGCTGTGGGTGGAGAGGGGTAACCAAGGACTGTCTTATATAGGAGATGGAAAAAACATGGCCGAAAGGGGCAGAGCTGTGTTCACATTCAGAAAAAAAAAAACTACATATAACTGAATAGGATAACTGAAGTGAGCACTAATATATATATTCTGAGTGCAAGCCAAAAAAATACATACTATACAAGAATAAGGCTGCACATCAAACTTAGATAATGGTATAATGCCTCAAGCATATGGAAAAATATTGGAAGATACAATGAAAAATGCTACTTGCTAACTTGACCATGTGAATAATGAATTGCATACCTGCCATGAATATTAGGAAAAAGGAGATATTTAGCAATCGCATTGATCAATGTAACTGAGCCCCAAAACCTCGTCAAGGTATATCTCTATATTGGGGTCCCTAACTCTGTGACCCTAACTGTGTGTCATCTCATTGCAATTAAAAACTGCTGTGGGTGGAGAGGGGTAACCAAGGACTGTCTTATATAGGAGATGGAAAAAACATGGCCGAAAGGGGCAGAGCTGTGTTCACATTCAGAAAAAAAAAAAAAAACTACATATAACTGAATAGGATAACTGAAGTGAGCACTAATATATATATTCTGAGTGCAAGCCAAAAAAATACATACTATACAAGGATAAGGCTGCACATCAAACTTAGATAATGGTATAATGCCTCAAGCATATGGAAAAATATTGGAAGATACAATGAAAAATGCTACTTGCTAACTTGACCATGTGAATAATGAATTGCATACCTGCCATGAATATTAGGAAAAAGGAGATATTTAGCAATCGCATTGATCAATGTAACTGAGCCCCAAAACCTCGTCAAGGTATATCTCTATATTGGGGTCCCTAGCTCTGTGACCCTAACTGTGTGTCATCTCATTGCAATTAAAAACTGCTGTGGGTGGAGAGGGGTAACCAAGGACTGTCTTATATAGGAGATGGAAAAAACATGGCCGAAAGGGACAGAGCTGTGTTCACATTCAGAAAAAAAAACTACATATAACTGAATAGGATAACTGAAGTGAGCATTAATATATATATTCTGAGTGCAAGCCAAAAAAATACATACTATACAAGGATAAGGCTGCACATCAAACTTAGAGAATGGTATAATGCCTCAAGCATATGGAAAAATATTGGAAGATACAATGAAAAATGCTACTTGCTAACTTGACCATGTGAATAATGAATTGCATACCTGCCATGAATATTAGGAAAAAGGAGATATTTAGCAATCGCATTGATCAATGTAACTGAGCCCCAAAACCTCGTCAAGGTATATCTCTATATTGGGGTCCCTACCTCTGTGACCCTAACTGTGAGTCATCTCATTGCAATTAAAAACTGCTGTGGGTGGAGAGGGGTAACCAAGGACTGTCTTATATAGGAGATGGAAAAAACATGGCCGAAAGGGGCAGAGCTGTGTTCACATTCAGAAAAAAAAACTACATATAACTGAATAGGATAACTGAAGTGAGCACTAATATATATATTCTGAGTGCAAGCCAAAAAAATACATACTATACAAGGATAAGGCTGCACATCAAACTTAGATAATGGTATAATGCCTCAAGCATATGGAAAAATATTGGAAGATACAATGAAAAATGCTACTTGCTAACTTGACCATGTGAATAATGAATTGCATACCTGCCATGAATATTAGGAAAAAGGAGATATTTAGCAATCGCATTGATCAATGTAACTGAGCCCCAAAACCTCGTCAAGGTATATCTCTATATTGGGGTCCCTAGCTCTGTGACCCTAACTGTGTGTCATCTCATTGCAATTAAAAACTGCTGTGGGTGGAGAGGGGTAACCAAGGACTGTCTTATATAGGAGATGGAAAAAACATGGCCGAAAGGGGCAGAGCTGTGTTCACATTCAGAAAAAAAAAAAAAAACTACATATAACTGAATAGGATAACTGAAGTGAGCACTAATATATATATTCTGAGTGCAAGCCAAAAAAATACATACTATACAAGGATAAGGCTGCACATCAAACTTAGATAATGGTATAATGCCTCAAGCATATGGAAAAATATTGGAAGATACAATGAAAAATGCTACTTGCTAACTTGACCATGTGAATAATGAATTGCATACCTGCCATGAATATTAGGAAAAAGGAGATATTTAGCAATCGCATTGATCAATGTAACTGAGCCCCAAAACCTCGTCAAGGTATATCTCTATATTGGGGTCCCTAGCTCTGTGACCCTAACTGTGTGTCATCTCATTGCAATTAAAAACTGCTGTGGGTGGAGAGGGGTAACCAAGGACTGTCTTATATAGGAGATGGAAAAAACATGGCCGAAAGGGACAGAGCTGTGTTCACATTCAGAAAAAAAAACTACATATAACTGAATAGGATAACTGAAGTGAGCATTAATATATATATTCTGAGTGCAAGCCAAAAAAATACATACTATACAAGGATAAGGCTGCACATCAAACTTAGAGAATGGTATAATGCCTCAAGCATATGGAAAAATATTGGAAGATACAATGAAAAATGCTACTTGCTAACTTGACCATGTGAATAATGAATTGCATACCTGCCATGAATATTAGGAAAAAGGAGATATTTAGCAATCGCATTGATCAATGTAACTGAGCCCCAAAACCTCGTCAAGGTATATCTCTATATTGGGGTCCCTACCTCTGTGACCCTAACTGTGAGTCATCTCATTGCAATTAAAAACTGCTGTGGGTGGAGAGGGGTAACCAAGGACTGTCTTATATAGGAGATGGAAAAAACATGGCCGAAAGGGGCAGAGCTGTGTTCACATTCAGAAAAAAAAACTACATATAACTGAATAGGATAACTGAAGTGAGCACTAATATATATATTCTGAGTGCAAGCCAAAAAAATACATACTATACAAGGATAAGGCTGCACATCAAACTTAGATAATGGTATAATGCCTCAAGCATATGGAAAAATATTGGAAGATACAATGAAAAATGCTACTTGCTAACTTGACCATGTGAATAATGAATTGCATACCTGCCATGAATATTAGGAAAAAGGAGATATTTAGCAATCGCATTGATCAATGTAACTGAGCCCCAAAACCGCGTCAAGGTATATCTCTATATTGGGGTCCCTAGCTCTGTGACCCTAACTGTGTGTCATCTCATTGCAATTAAAAACTGCTGTGGGTGGAGAGGGGTAACCAAGGACTGTCTTATATAGGAGATGGAAAAAACATGGCCGAAAGGGGCAGAGCTGTGTTCACATTCAGAAAAAAAAAAAAAACTACATATAACTGAATAGGATAACTGAAGTGAGCACTAATATATATATTCTGAGTGCAAGCCAAAAAAATACATACTATACAAGGATAAGGCTGCACATCAAACTTAGATAATGGTATAATGCCTCAAGCATATGGAAAAATATTGGAAGATACAATGAAAAATGCTACTTGCTAACTTGACCATGTGAATAATTAATTGCATACCTGCCATGAATATTAGGAAAAAGGAGATATTTAGCAATCGCATTGATCAATGTAACTGAGCCCCAAAACCTCGTCAAGGTATATCTCTATATTGGGGTCCCTAGCTCTGTGACCCTAACTGTGTGTCATCTCATTGCAATTAAAAACTGCTGTGGGTGGAGAGGGGTAACCAAGGACTGTCTTATATAGGAGATGGAAAAAACATGGCCGAAAGGGGCAGAGCTGTGTTCACATTCAGAAAAAAAAAAAAAAACTACATATAACTGAATAGGATAACTGAAGTGAGCACTAATATATATATTCTGAGTGCAAGCCAAAAAAATACATACTATACAAGGATAAGGCTGCACATCAAACTTAGATAATGGTATAATGCCTCAAGCATATGGAAAAATATTGGAAGATACAATGAAAAATGCTACTTGCTAACTTGACCATGTGAATAATGAATTGCATACCTGCCATGAATATTAGGAAAAAGGAGATATTTAGCAATCGCATTGATCAATGTAACTGAGCCCCAAAACCTCGTCAAGGTATATCTCTATATTGGGGTCCCTAGCTCTGTGACCCTGACTGTGTGTCATCTCATTGCAATTAAAAACTGCTGTGGGTGGAGAGGGGTAACCAAGGACTGTCTTATATAGGAGATGGAAAAAACATGGCCGAAAGGGGCAGAGCTGTGTTCACATTCAGAAAAAAAAAAAAAACTACATATAACTGAATAGGATAACTGAAGTGAGCACTAATATATATATTCTGAGTGCAAGCCAAAAAAATACATACTATACAAGGATAAGGCTGCACATCAAACTTAGATAATGGTATAATGCCTCAAGCATATGGAAAAATATTGGAAGATACAATGAAAAATGCTACTTGCTAACTTGACCATGTGAATAATTAATTGCATACCTGCCATGAATATTAGGAAAAAGGAGATATTTAGCAATCGCATTGATCAATGTAACTGAGCCCCAAAACCTCGTCAAGGTATATCTCTATATTGGGGTCCCTAGCTCTGTGACCCTAACTGTGTGTCATCTCATTGCAATTAAAAACTGCTGTGGGTGGAGAGGGGTAACCAAGGACTGTCTTATATAGGAGATGGAAAAAACATGGCCGAAAGGGGCAGAGCTGTGTTCACATTCAGAAAAAAAAAACAAAAAACTACATATAACTGAATAGGATAACTGAAGTGAGCACTAATATATATATTCTGAGTGCAAGCCAAAAAAATACATACTATACAAGGATAAGGCTGCACATCAAACTTAGATAATGGTATAATGCCTCAAGCATATGGAAAAATATTGGAAGATACAATGAAAAATGCTACTTGCTAACTTGACCATGTGAATAATGAATTGCATACCTGCCATGAATATTAGGAAAAAGGAGATATTTAGCAATCGCATTGATCAATGTAACTGAGCCCCAAAACCTCGTCAAGGTATATCTCTATATTGGGGTTCCTAGATCTGTGACCCTGACTGTGTGTCATCTCATTGCAATTAAAAACTGCTGTGGGTGGAGAGGGGTAACCAAGGACTGTCTTATATAGGAGATGGAAAAAACATGGCCGAAAGGGGCAGAGCTGTGTTCACATTCAGAAAAAAAAAACTACATATAACTGAATAGGATAACTGAAGTGAGCACTAATATATATATTCTGAGTGCAAGCCAGAATATATATATTAGTGCTCACTTCAGTTATCCTATTCAGTTATATGTAGTTTTTTTTTTCTGAATGTGAACACAGCTCTGCCCCTTTCGGCCATGTTTTTTCCATCTCCTATATAAGACAGTCCTTGGTTACCCCTCTCCACCCACAGCAGTTTTTAATTGCAATGAGATGACACACAGTTAGGGTCACAGAGCTAGGGACCCCAATATAGAGATATACCTTGACGAGGTTTTGGGGCTCAGTTACATTGATCAATGCGATTGCTAAATATCTCCTTTTTCCTAATATTCATGGCAGGTATGCAATTCATTATTCACATGGTCAAGTTAGCAAGTAGCATTTTTCATTGTATCTTCCAATATTTTTCCATATGCTTGAGGCATTATACCATTATCTAAGTTTGATGTGCAGCCTTATCCTTGTATAGTATGTATTTTTTTGGCTTGCACTCAGAATATATATATTAGTGCTCACTTCAGTTATCCTATTCAGTTATATGTAGTTTTTTTTCTGAATGTGAACACAGCTCTGCCCCTTTCGGCCATGTTTTTTCCATCTCCTATATAAGACAGTCCTTGGTTACCCCTCTCCACCCACAGCAGTTTTTAATTGCAATGAGATGACACACAGTTAGGGTCACAGAGCTAGGGACCCCAATATAGAGATATACCTTGACGAGGTTTTGGGGCTCAGTTACATTGATCAATGCGATTGCTAAATATCTCCTTTTTCCTAATATTCATGGCAGGTATGCAATTAATTATTCACATGGTCAAGTTAGCAAGTAGCATTTTTCATTGTATCTTCCAATATTTTTCCATATGCTTGAGGCATTATACCATTATCTAAGTTTGATGTGCAGCCTTATCCTTGTATAGTATGTATTTTTTTTGGCTTGCACTCAGAATATATATATTAGTGCTCACTTCAGTTATCCTATTCAGTTATATGTAGTTGTTTTTTTTTTTTTCTTTTCTGAATGTGAACACAGCTCTGCCCCTTTCGGCCATGTTTTTTCCATCTCCTATATAAGACAGTCCTTGGTTACCCCTCTCCACCCACAGCAGTTTTTAATTGCAATGAGATGACACACAGTTAGGGTCACAGAGCTAGGGACCCCAATATAGAGATATACCTTGACGAGGTTTTGGGGCTCAGTTACATTGATCAATGCGATTGCTAAATATCTCCTTTTTCCTAATATTCATGGCAGGTATGCAATTCATTATTCACATGGTCAAGTTAGCAAGTAGCATTTTTCATTGTATCTTCCAATATTTTTCCATATGCTTGAGGCATTATACCATTATCTAAGTTTGATGTGCAGCCTTATCCTTGTATAGTATGTATTTTTTTGGCTTGCACTCAGAATATATATATATTAGTGCTCACTTCAGTTATCCTATTCAGTTATATGTAGTTTTTTTTTCTGAATGTGAACACAGCTCTGCCCCTTTCGGCCATGTTTTTTCCATCTCCTATATAAGACAGTCCTTGGTTACCCCTCTCCACCCACAGCAGTTTTTAATTGCAATGAGATGACACACAGTTAGGGTCACAGAGCTAGGGACCCCAATATAGAGATATACCTTGACGAGGTTTTGGGGCTCAGTTACATTGATCAATGCGATTGCTAAATATCTCCTTTTTCCTAATATTCATGGCAGGTATGCAATTCATTATTCACATGGTCAAGTTAGCAAGTAGCATTTTTCATTGTATCTTCCAATATTTTTCCATATGCTTGAGGCATTATACCATTATCTAAGTTTGATGTGCAGCCTTATCCTTGTATAATACCCCGAAAGTAAGACATAGTGGGACTTTTGGGGGTAAAAAGAATGTATGACACTGTCTTACTTTCGGGGAAACACGGTACATCAATATATAGGATCGCTTAACGAGTTTCAGACTTCAAATTTAAAACCAACAAAGTCCTTAATCATATTGTTAAAGGGGTTGTCCACTACTAAAACAACCCCTTAGGATTTCTCATAGTTTCCCCCAAGTAAAATAAAAAAAACTATTCTCACCTCCACTATCAGCGTCATTCCAGCACCGTTCCAGTGGTGCCTTGACTTATGTTCCCAGGGGCTCACGTGATGTTGTGGCGTCACGCGGGGCCCCGTGTTCAATAACCACTGGTTTCTATCTCCTGCCTTTGGACACAGGAGCTGTCAACAGGAAGTGAGGGGGCAGCTGCAGTGTTCACTTCCTGTTGATTAACTCGTTTGGTCCAAAGGCAGCAGATAATAGCCAGCGCTGATAGGACCCTGGGCTCGCGTGATGTTACAATGTCACATGAGCCCCAGAAATGCACGCCATGGCACCACTGGCTCCGGTACGGGAGGTAAGTATAGGCTTATTTTACCTGGGAAAACGTGGAATCAGAAGTTGTCCTAGTAGTGGACAACCCGTTTAATGGACAAAGGTCTCATCAGTGTTGCTCTTTTACAGTTCTCTCCGATAGGAGAAATGAAGAAATCACAATCTTTCTATGAGAAAATGAGAATAAAGCCAGTCCAGCCTACATGATCATGTCGTTTTTATCTCTTGTTTTCGCCTTTTGGACGTTATCCTCCTTCGAGTACTTAGCGCAGTTGCTTTGCAGCATTTGTGTCCTGGGTTTATATTATACCAAGGTGTATGTGTGCATGTCTGTGTGTGTGCATGTCTGTGTGTGTGCATGTCTGTGTGTGTGCATGTCTGTGTGTGTGCATGTCTGTGTGTGTGTGCATGTCTGTGTGTGTGTCTGTGTGCGTGCGTGTATATCTGTGTGTGTGTCTGTATGTCTGTGTGTGTGTGTGTCTGTGTGTGTGTGTGTGTATGTGTATGTGTGTGTATGTGTGTGTGTGTGTATGTGTGTGTATGTGTGTATGTGTATGTGTGTGTATGTGTGTGTGTGTGTGAGTGTGTGTATGTGTGTGTATGTGTGTGTGTGTGTGAGTGTGTGTGTGTATGTGTGTGTATGTGTGTGTGTGTGTGTATGTGTGCATGTATGTGTGTACCCAGCTGAATAAAGATTCCTATAGAGATTCACCCAGAAACAATAAAGATGACATTACAAACAATAATTGTTCACAAATACAGTTGAATGAACGTGACAGAATTTTATGAAGTCTGGAAAACAGCGGGTTTTTCTAACGCATGATTTCAAGATTTGTTAACTACAAAACCTAATAAAAATCATTTGAACAAGGAAAACAGTGGGTTAATGTGCCTTGTCCTCCTGGCATTTTTGAGTGCTTTGGTTAGCTCATCTCTGCAGCCTAGCACATTGCTATTCTGGCTGTGGCTTTAAAGGGACAGCCCTGCAAAACTCCTCCTTCCTCTCGTCTTACTGTCACAGGCGTCACCACTGAGGGGTGTGTAGGAGAATTTAGATGCAAAATAACAAGGAACATTTGGATCTTGGAGAACGTTGCCCTTTAAGTGTCTCTTAGAAGGTGAGATCTAGCGCTTGCATCCACACAGGGTTTATATCTGTTTTTGGGAGGAGACCTGAATGACAGCTGAGCCTGTCATCTATGAGTGGGGGAAGACAAGGTAAGGGCGACCCTTTAAATCCACCATTTCTTCTGCGGTATGCAATGGGTGTCCAGACATGTACCAATGGCCGGGGGTCATTGACTCTGGGAACAGTATCATCTGCTGTGAAACATGTATGCTGGGTTATTGTATTTATACTGCCAGTGCATGGAGCAAATGTATCTAAACATTTCTGAGTGTTTGTTTATTTTTCTAGATATGTATCATAATAACAAATGTTACAATTGTGTCATTTATTAGAACAGATTTTTTTTGGACAGATTTGAGAATATTTTTTCTGGAGATTAAACAGTTGTGTGGATCAGAATCCTATCTGCAAAAATAATAATAAAAAAAAAACATCATGTGACCTGGGGCATAAATTATGGAAATCAAAATCTCTTAGATTGGGGTCTTTTTCGTTCCAGAGCCGTCATTTGCACTGTGTATTGCTTGATAAACACAGGACATCAATACAATATTGTCTATTACAGCAATAATATGTCAAGATTGTAAAATATTGTCAGGGAACACAAATCCTAAAATGACAGGGCTTTAGGTTCTTCTGTCAGTTATGATGACCACAATAATGATTGTTCAATAGTTAGATCCATAGAGGCAGGGACAGGTTTGTACAGAAATATGATGTTGTTTTTTCTGGCCTAACAAGGGCGGATTTCTTCATGTGTCACAATCTCAGTAGACCAGCGTCTGACTGCAGGACTATTGCTTTTTTTTAGCTGCCTTGTAAGGATCAGGAAGATATTGTGTCAATGTACTAGGTCTCGTATACCCTGTATATAAAGGATGTTATATGCAGAATGCACCTGCTGCTAAAATGAGACACAAAGAAGGATCAGACATTCTTACAATAGGGCGTTAAATATAATGTGGTGAGATTTTTTTTCTCCACAACACCCCCAGGGACAGCCCTAATAATCAGAGTGGGCAGCCTTTACCAGAACGCTTCTGAACAACACTTATTAAACAGCTGGCAGCTTCCCTAGTGCAGAGTATAGATAACGTCTTGGTCCTGCGGATTGGCGGTGTAAGCAGCTTTCTGAGGGACTCACAGCCTCGAAAATAATACTGGGTTGTGTTGTTATTCTAAAAGCCTCTCCTGCTATTGTATTTTGGGGCTTCGCCATTTCTTTCTGATACACAAATATGGTGGTTCATCTAATCTGAAGGTTCTTGGAAAAAATTGTAGAAATATGCTGCATAGCTGTATGGCTTTTACTGCCTTGCACTCTGATTGAAAGAGAGATATCTCACATTGTTTGTTTGCCAGTCACAAATTTGTATAAGATTAAATCTTGCAGTGCTTCATAAGGGAACATACACAGCCCATTTGCTACAGATTTTCCAGACACATAAAAGCCATAGTGGAATACATAGTCAACCAAGTACATGAGAATTGGTTATCTGGGCGTATAATATTGAAGACCTGGAACTCTCGTTGATCAGTTTAGCTTCAGTGGTGGAAATAAACCTTGATCAGAAGTGAACAGCACAATTCCACTCAATGTGTAGCGGCTGGCACTGAGAACTGCAGATCAGCACCTATTCTCTTCCCTACCTAGAAATCAGCATTTGAATTGATATGCAAGTGAGACTGTAGCTCTAAAGCCTCTGTCACTCCAGCTCTATTCCCTCTTCCTGCTTGAAGGACAGCCTCTATGCAATGTGACTTAACACATAGGGGCTAATTAATGATGGACGGACCCACTGATACCCAGGATCAGCGGGTCCAACCGAATTTAAAAAAAAAGGGTTCCGGTCCAATATTGATCCCGGATATCTGTTTTGCCAGACACCAGTCCCAATATCAGTCTATGGGGACCCAAATGAGGTTCTTATAAATGTTGGTAGAAGGGATAGGGGGTTTGGAGCAAGCGCTTCATACTTACCAGTCTCAGTGCGGCTGCTTCCAGGGTCGCTCACTCTACTTCCACTCATTATCTTCATGCCTATGCACTGCTTCCCCTCTGATTAATTGCAGTCAGACAGCGCCCCCAGCCTGTGTGATAGTGTGTGACTGTTTTCAATCACACACGCTGTCTGCATCTATATTGTTGTAAAAATAAATTAATAAATTAAAAAATTGGCGTAGGGTCCCCCCATATTATAATACACAGTACAGATAAAGTATACAGCTACAGGCTACAGCCTCCAGCCCTCCAGCGCTTATCTTGGCTGTGTATCAAAATTAGACGACCTGTATGCGGCTGGTTTTTAAAATTATTTAAAGAAATAATTAAAAACAACAGTGTGTGGTCTCCCCAATTTTGATACCCAGCCATGATAAAGCCGACAGCTAGGGGCCGGTATTCTCATTGTATTGAATTTTGTTTCTTTGTTTGGGTTTATTTCTTTTCACTTACAGATTAGTAATGAGAGTGGTCTCATAGATACCTCCCAATACTAAGCTAGGGCTTAATGGCAGCTGTGACCTGTCATTAACCCCTTATTACCCCGATTGCCACCGCACCAGGGCAATCGGGATGAGCCAGGTAAAGTTCTGGAATTGTCCCAGTTAATATATGCGACAATCCTGGGCGACTGCGGGCTGATCTTTTTAGGCTGGGGGTCCAAATAACCATGGGTCTCCCCAGCCTGAGAATACCAGCTCCAAGCTGTCAGTTTTATCATGGCTGGATATCAAAATTGGGGGGGGGGGTTGCCGTTCTTTAAAATTATTTATTTCAAAATTGGAAAAACAAGCCACATTCAATTCTTCTTATTTTGATACACAGCCAAGATAACACACACACGGCTGGAGGCTGCAGCCGGTAGCTGTATGCTGTATCATGACTGGGTATCATAATATGGGAGGATTGTATGCCAATTTTTTCATTTATTTTTACACAAATCTAGATGCAGACAGCGTTTGTGTGATAGAAAGCAGTCAGACACGCTATCACATAGGGGTGGGGCTCTGTCTGACTGCAACCAATCAGAGACGCGGGGACTGCCGTTGGGCGGGGGAAGTAGTGCATATGCATGAAGATAATGG
The DNA here is from genome assembly GCF_048569485.1 of Anomaloglossus baeobatrachus. Taxonomy (NCBI): domain Eukaryota; kingdom Metazoa; phylum Chordata; class Amphibia; order Anura; family Aromobatidae; genus Anomaloglossus; species Anomaloglossus baeobatrachus. The sequence continues at coordinate 86,371,419 of NC_134360.1, read as the reverse complement.
GCGGCCCTGGAAGCAGTGTACAGCCACGCAGAGACCGGTAAGTGTGAAGCACTTTCTTTATTCATATTTTATTTATTTTTTTTCTTCCGGATTGTTACCTGAAGTTCCCTGAGAATTGCTGGCCCAGAGTCGTTGCTCGGGTTCTTTTGAATCCATGCGGAGCTGGACTTTTACAGTTCGGGTCCGCCCATCACTAAAGGTAATAGTAAGGCATGAGGAGGCAGGACTAGGCATCGAATAGAGCTAAAGTGATAGAGGCTCCAGATCTACAGCTTCATTAGCAAGTTCAAACGTTGATTTCTCAGTAGCAAAGGAACGGACTGGCTATGGAAAGGCATTTCTGATCTTGTATATATAAATAGTTTGGGTTTTGAACACCTGCTGACAGATTCCTTTTAAATAGGAGGTAATCTGCAAGGACACCACTTTTATCAGAATGATTCAAATCTGTTGAGTACTGAGAAACATTGTGCATTTTGGCACAGATATGCTGTGTGCCATGATTTGCAACCTGTAAACCACAAATAGTCATCAACAACCTGGTTTAAAGGGGGTTGAAATGTTTTGTTTTTTTTCATATGAATTATTGTGTTTGAATTGTTATATAATAGCACTTAGTAATATACTATTCTTTTCAAATGTGCGTGAATGTCCAGGTCATTGGCCTGCTATTGCTGTCTTGGCAGCTCTTGGCTTCCTTTTTAGATTCAACACAAAAGAGGGCTTCCTGTGTCTGAGCTTGACCAGTCATGTGTATGAAGGGGGCTGGCTGATTGGCTCATTTCATATTCTAAGCCATTAAGTTTCCTTATTCCTGAGACAGAGGCGCTCTCTCCTGTCTTGAAGCAAACACGGAAGTGGAGCTGCCAGGACAGCAAGAGGTCACTGAACCTGGGGACATCGGCAAACATGGAAAATGAAACATTATTAGTATGTGCTAACATTTAAAACACAATAAAACATGTTTTGTTCTGCTGTATAACCTTTTTCAACATATTTTTAAATCACATAGAGGAACGTTTAAAAAAAAAAAAAAAAAAGTGGATTTGTTGGGTGTTATTGTCTAATGATTATTTTGATATACAACATGACCTAGTTTGTAAAATTCTTTCAGAGCTTTTGACTTACTGGTGAGATATACAGTGCCTTGAAAACATAGGGATTGAGAAAAGGTTATCTGAGTAGTGGAACACATATAGAATTGAAGGATGGAGGATTACAAAGTAGAAGAATTCAGCTGGGTTCACATAGCTTTTGCCCTTAACGTCAGTGGCTCCATAGGGGCTTTTTTCCAAACCAGGTCTGGATTGGAAATCTGCCAAACATGCAAATGCCCGATGGGCCTCCGTATCTAATTGCAAAGTGGGCCACCAGGCCTTTAAGCCTCACAACATACCACGCGTGGTGCTGTTTGGAAGACCCCACCTCCGTACATTCATCTTTCAGACAAACTCTGGCATAAATCCTATGTTGTATGACAAGTCTCGTTAAATGGTCACTTTTTACTTTTAGGATTACTACCCCTAATAGGTGGCACTAGAGTTCGTCTGCTTCCTCATTGAAGAGACAATTTGCATATTTCCCAGAGGAGCATTGCGACTTAAAATCTCCTCACTGGTATGCTGGAATGGTGTGTCAGTCCCTGCAAGAGAATAACTTCCCCTTTAGACACTGTCTTAGCCTCTCATACAGCCAGATCAGATCTCATACGCTGCACTGACTAGGGACAACCATCCCGATACACTTTGTCTGCAAATTGAGGTTCTGATCTGGCACAAATTCTAAGTCATATGACAAGGCTCGTTAAAGGGTCACTTTTAACTTTTAGGATTGCACTAGAGTTTGTCTACTTCCTCCCTGAAGAGATCATTTGCATATTTCCCAGAGGAGCATTGCGGCTTAAAGTCTCCTCACCAGTGGCATGCTGAAATGGTGTGTCAGTTTCTGCAAGGAGAATAGCTTCCCCTTTAGACCCAATCTCTCAGGCACAAATACATTTGATGAGAATAATTCCCAATGAAAGAGCCATGAGGTAAACACATATGTATACCGGCAGCGTGTATGCACTACTCACAAATACATTTGAACATTTCAGCACCTATACTGAATCGTAGAAGGGTTTGTCAGCCCTGGTGCCGCCGTGCAGTGGTGTGATGACATCATCACGCTGCTCATGTCAGTACGATGCTCACATCATCAGCCTGCTCCAGGGCCGCAGAGGCAAAGAACATGTTGGGCCCTGGTAACCACTTTGTGGAGGAACTGAAAATAAGCAATCATTTTAGATGTGGGGACCAAAGGGAGGGTATGATTCTGTTACCATGAGGGCATATATTGGGGCACTTTAATACATCTTGGGAGATTATAAAAGGAGGGACAGTGTAGTGAGGGTCAATGGGATGGGGGAGACTGTACAAAGAGGCAGTATGGGGGAGATGTTGAAAGGGGCATTTTGGGGGGATATTTTGGAGAGGTGTTGTGTGGTTGTGTATGTGGGAAGATATATTATGGAATGGGGCAGAGTAGAGATATTATACAGAGGGGCAGTATGAAGAGAATATTTTGGGCAGGATGCACAATGAGGAGCAATTATTTATTCAGGGGCGCAGCATTGGAGATAAATTTACTTATGGGGCAGCATAATAATACTTTTATTTTTAAGATCACCATGTCAGGATGTGCTGCTGAAGATTGAGAAGACGGAAGTCTGGAGCATGAAATCTCTTCATGGCGTCTCTACTACATGGAGACAATAGAGATGAGAATGACTCCAATCGGAGAAGATGTCACCTATAAGGTACTTGGTTGTAAATGTTTTTTTGTAATACTGCCTGCATCTCATCAGTACTGTGGGTCCTGTATGGCCTGCAGTCTGATGAAGGTTGATAACAGCAACTCCCAGTATATTCTTATCATTGTTAAGGACATACTTCGATTTGTAGGGTCATACAATACAATTGTATATGGGGCTCACCTGACATTACAATTCATCATTGTACTAAGCTTGGTGCTTTATACATGTATGCATTATGGTTCTGGAGCTGCATTTATATTCTGACAGTGTTTCTAGCACTGCATTCATGTACTCCGGTGTTTCTGGCACTGCATAAATGTACCAACTCTGTTCCTAGCACTTCATTCATGTACCGATTGTGGTTCTGGTTCTCCATTCATGTACTGATGGTGTTTCTGGCACTCCATTTATGTACTCACAATGTTTCTGGTGCTGCAGTCAGTCATGTACCAAAGGTGTTCCTAGTGCAGTATTAGTGCTAACTGAGGTTATGGTGCTGCACTTGCGCTGATGGTGGTTCTGACACTGTACTCGTGTTGATGGTGGCTCTGATTTTGTATACGTATAGAAATCTATAATGTGCTTTATGGCCATGTTAAAACTTAAAAGTCCTAATAACATATAGATTTCAGATTAAGGAGGATTTGGCAAGTTTCTGATTAAAAAAATCATTTTAAGTTAGTGTGTATTCACACTTATTTTTTTCGGAGCAGAAACTGTCTAAATCCTTCTCAAGTACTCAAACCTTGGTTCTGATGATGTATTCATGTAAGTACCCCTTTGAAAACTTTTGCACCCCTTGGGATTGGTTCAGTATGATAATGCGGCCCTTGGATCAAAAAGTGTTGTGCACCCCACCCTTATATGCTTGCACACTCATGGCACTGCTGAGGCACACAGTGTTGTTACTGTGTCTGTTTCTGGCCCATATAAGTGTCACAGTATCTTATTACGTGGGCAGCATTCATGCAGGCCCTCCTTTCCAGTAGCCACAGGTGAGAAAGAGGAGTCTGTTCCTCTTAGCACCTGGGCATGGTGCTACTGCCCTTTATCTTCTCCAATCTCAGGGATCTGGGTGATGTCATAATTTAGGCCTGGCCCAGTCACTGCTGAGCCAGTGCTGTCATGTGTGCGGGGTTCAGGGCATGAAGGGGTTAACTTCATGCAGCCTCATTCCCGGCTGCAGAACACTGTGTCCTGGCGCCACACCTGTCATCCAGTGCCAGTAATAGTTTGGCTCTGCAGCGCTCGTTCTTGGCTCATGTGAATACCCAATCTGTCCTGCCTCCTCGCTACCTCGTCCTGACTCTTGTTCCCCGACTCCGTTCATTTGTTCCTCTTCCCTGACTCCCTGTCCCGGTCTAAATATTTGTCCTATTTCGTTTGTCTGTCTCTGTCCCGACCCGTGTACACCAACCCCAGTCGTTTACCTGTCTGCCCGGCTTCTGACTTTGCTTTGTTTGCGACTTCGACTCCGTCTCTCCCTCCTGCTTCATATGTGAAATCCCGCTTCTGACCCCTGGCATACCATCTGACTTCTCTTTGCTTATTCCTTTGGTGAATGATATTGACTTCCTGCTGCTGACTTGGTTTGTTGACTACACTGCTGCCCTCTGCTGGTTGACCTGCTAACTGCACTCTGAAGTTATATTGCTGGTAACTTCAGTATCTTTCTAGTGCAGTGTGACAAGTGAGTCCCAAGATGGAAATTTTTTTTATGTATAAAACATTTCCAGTGTGCCCTTTGGGATGTATATACAGGTGTCTCCCATGTGATGTATATACAACAGTCTTAGTGTATCTTACGTGATGTATGCAGCATAATATAGTATATAGAAGGGTGCTATGTATTTATTGTGGAATCCACATTATAAATGCTGGTATATCTATACACTATGTAGTATATACCTGACTGTATTCTATATTCTTTAACACAGTATATAGTGTGAAATTGTGTACTGTGTGTAATGCTCCGTATCTGTATTGTTCTGTATATATACACTCCACAGTACCACTTCTCCTGTCCTGTATTGTGGGTGTAATTTTCAGTATCTGTATTATTCTGTTTATATACACTGCACAGTACCACGTCTCCTGTCCTGTATTCTGGGTGTAATTCTCAGTATCTGTATTATTCTGTTTATATACACTGCACAGTACCACGTCTCCTGTCCTGTATTCTGGGTGTAATTCTCAGTATGTGTATTATTCTGTATATATACACTTTACAGTACCACTTCTCCTGTTCTGTATTCTTGGTGTAAGGGGTGCTTTACACGCTGCGACATCGCTAGCGATTGCTAGCGATGTCGAACGCAATAGCTCCCGCCCACGTCGCTCGTGCGACATTTGGTGCTTACTGCCGTAGCGAACAATATCGCTACGGCAGCGTCACACACCCATACCTGTGCAGCGACGTCGCTGTGACCGCCGAACAATCCCTCCCTCAAGGGGGAGATGCGTTAGGCGTCATAGCGATGTCACTGCAGCGTCACTAAGCGGCCGGCCAATAGAAGTGGAGGGGCGGAGATGAGCGGGACGTAACATCCCGATCACTGTTTTGGAACGATTTTGCAATCGTTGATCGTCGTTCATTTGTGTCATGCGCTGCGATGTCGCTACCGGCGCCGGATGTGCGTCACTAACGACGTGATCCCGACGATATATCGGTAGCGATGTCGCAGCGTGTAAAGTACACCTAATTCTCAGTATGTGTATTATTCTTTATATATGCACTGCATAGTACCACGTCTCCTGTCCTGTATACTGGGTGTAATTATCAGTACCTGAATTATTACATATCAGCTGTCCTGTTGTCAGAGAAAAGTTATGTGATTTTGGGATTGTCAGTATTTATATGTTGTTAAACTTGGTTATCCCAAGTTTGGACGTTATCACTTATGTTCTGGATAGGGATTGACTTTCCGGTTGCTGTGGATCTGAGCCCTGGGACCCCTATAGCTCCCGAGAACCGCAGCTCTGAAGACACCATGTAAATGGAGCTGTGATTGATCATGTGTACTACTGTGTCCTTCACATGTGGCTTTTCAAATAACTCCGAGAGTGGTGAGGGGCATGATCAAGGTAAAAACTAAATAAATCACTGATCGGAGGTGATGGGTGTAATAATATAGGGAGTTTGTGTGCAAAGGCTGCTTTTTTGCCCCAGTCCGGCCCTGCTCCGATCCCCAGACAACAGGATTCCAGTGTCTGTGGCAATTGTCTATAATAATGCAGATGGAGTGACAGTGTGCTCTGCTGTGCATCATTTTTGGCCGTATACACCTAGTTGAGGCGGGCAGAAAAATGTAGTACTGCCCGCCTTCAATAATAGTGTTTGGCCAAAAATAATCCACAACAGAGCCCATTGTGACTCCGTCTGGATCATTATAGTTAATGGTCCCATCAGCTCATATGACTGAACCCTGTTTTGCTGGGGTTAGGACATAAGTCCCGAGGGAGCCACTGAATGTGGTGGCAAAAGCTATACAACCCAGCCTTAGAGCTGTAGGGACAGACAAGGATTGTACAATATTTATTGGTATAATATTAGAAACTATGCACAGCACCATGTCTGCTCTTGTCAGCTTTGTCCTGGGGGCTTTTAGCAGATCACAAAGCAGTTAGAGGAGTAGCTACTGTTACCTGTATATATGGGAGAGCAGGGAGTCTGGAGAAGAAGCAGGTGGTTGTGGGAAATGTAGTTTCCTGTGGTCAGCACTCAAGCACCACCCCCACCACACTGATTAGAGGGACACAATTATGGAGGAGCTGGAGCCGTAAAAATCTATAAAAAATTAGCCAGTAAGGATTGGAAGGCTTGTCTCGATTGCATTACTTTTTTAACAGTAGAACTACTGAGGTAGTCATTTTGACTACTTTGCACTATGTATTTCTATATAGGTGTCACGAGTCCAGTAGTTCTAGTGCTAAAGCCTGCTTGACACGCTACAAGATATCTTACGATGTGTCGGCGGGGTCACGTCGTAAGTGACGCAAATCCGGCATCGTAAGGTACATTGCAGTGTGTGACAGCAACGTGCAATTGCGATTGAACGAAAAACCGTTCATCGCATGCACGTCGTTAATTCCTGACGAATTGAACGTCAGATTGTTCATCGTACCCGGGGTAACGCACATCGCAGTGTGTGACACCCCGGGAACGATGAACAGATCTTACCTGCGTCCTGCGGCTCCCGGCCCACAATGCGGAAGGAAGGAGGTGGGCGGGATGTTTACGTCCCGCTCAGCTCCGTCCCTCCGCTTCTATTGGCCGGCTGCCGCGTGACGTCGATGTGACGCCGAACGTCCCTCCCACTCCAGGAAGTGGACGTTCGCCGCCCACATCGAGGTCGTATGGAAGGTAAATACGTGTGACGGGAGTTAATCGTTTGTGCGGTACGGTCAACAAATTGAACGTGCTGCACATACGATGGGGGCGTTGCAAATCGCATACGATATCGTATGCGAAATTGCAACGTGTAAAGCAGGCTTAAACGGAGTTAAGGGTGCTTTACACGCTACGACATCGCTAACGATATATCGTCGGGGTCACGTCGTTAGTGACGCACATCCGGCGCCGTTAGCGACATCGCAGCGTGTGACACCAAGGAGCGACGATCAACGATCGCAAAAACGTTAAAAATCGTTGATCGTTGACACGTTGCTCCTTTTCATACTATCGTTGGTGGTGCATGCTGCTGGTTGTTCGTCGTTCCTACGGCGTCACACATCGCTATGTGTGACACCGCAGGAACGATGAATATCTCCTTACCTGCGTCCACCGGCAATGAGGAAGGAAGGAGGTGGGCGGCATGTTCCGGTCGCTCATCTCCGCCCCTCCTCTGCTTTTGGGCAGCCGCTTAGTGACGCCGCAGTGACATCGCTATGATGCAGAACGCACCTCCCCCTTGAAGGAGGGATTGTTTGGCGGTCACAGCAACGTTGCTGAAAAGGTATGTGCGTGTGATGCTGCCGTAGCGATAATGTTCGCTACGGCAGCGATCAGCAAATGTTGCACGAACGACGGGGGCGGGTGCTATCTCGCACGACATCGCTAGCTATCGCTAGCGATGTCGCAGCCTGTAAAGCACCCTTTATTTCTGAAAAACATCCACGCAAAATAAGTGTCAAAATACGCCCCCAAAAACTAATTTAAGATACGTGCCAACAATGTTTTTTAAGGCGGGTGAATCCGCCGAGGAAAACGCACACTTCAGGAAATGCTTGCTTTTTTTCAGTGTTTTTGGTAATTTCCTGAATTTTTTTAACTGTTGGTGTTTTTTTTAAAAAAACAACAACTTTTTTTCCCAGGATTTTTTTGGGCTTCTTTTTTACTGGTATTTTCTGGTAGGGTTTTTTTGTGTTTTTTTTTTTTGTTTTTTTTAATTCCCTTCAACAATGAAGAAGTTGGTAGCTGCTTTTTCAGGTTTCAACTCTGGCAAAATGCATAAAAAAAGCCTTTTGAGCCTTCCCATTGACTAAGTAAAGCATATTTTCAGAATGGTCAGCTCACTTATTTTAACTACTTGACATCTTTGGAAACCTGATGCTGTTAAAAGACACACAAAAGCCTGATTATGTGAACAGCAAATAGTTTTTACATAGAAATATATGGTTATTCTTTTAAGTCTTTGGTTAGAGCTTTTTAAGGCCTCCGACACACTCACGTGAAAATCACGCACGTGACGAGAGACACGTATTTCCCCTGCGTATTGCGTGCAGGTAAGTACGTGTCTCTGGTACGTGCGGGCCACGTGTGTTCTCCGCATGCTATCCGTGATAACATACGGAGAACAGGTTATTTGCATACTCACGTGGTCCTTCCTGCTGTCCGTGGTGCTGATCTTCGGTCTCCAGCCCTCCCGTCTCCCCGCTGCTGCTGCCGGCCGCAGTGAAGTGAATATTAAATGAGAATAATGAGCGGCGGTCGGTAGCAAGTGGCAGCAGCGGCAGAGACAGGAGGGCAGGAGAAGGTAAGTTAAGGGGGTTTTTTTCACTGACACGTGTGTTTTCTCCCGCGCGTGTCACACGGGACCGCATCCACACTACACCCGTGTGGTACGGGTGCGGGCCGTGTGACACCCGTGCTGCCGGAGAAAACACTGACATGTCAGCGTGTAGAAAAACGCACACACGTACAAACGCACACGGACACACGTTCCGTGTGGTTTTTCGTGTGTGTGCCTGCTACAATAGGGTAGCATTGCTGTACGTGTCTCCGTGCCGCCGGTACGTGTAAAAAATTGCAAACACGTACCAGCGGCACGGATGTGTGTCGCAGGCCTAAGGCTGTTTTTGGAGAAGAAACCACCTGAAAAAGATGCCCACACCTCTCCTAAGGCTATGTGCGCACTTTGCAGTTCAATTCTGCAATGAAAAAGTCACTGCGTGTGCGTCTCATAACGCAGCTGAAAAAGCTGCGTTCTGAGACGCATTCTGCAGAACACAAAGTGCGGACATTCCTGCAGAATTCATGCGTTCTGGATGCTTTCTCTGCCATAGACAGAGTGGGAAAAGCATCCAGAACGCACATTTTTCCCAGTACGCACCCACTCGGCTCTGCAGCATCCCCATAGACTTGCAGCAGAGCCAAGTGGGACCGCACTGTCACTGTCATGGCCGGCTGCGGGACAGTGCCGCGCGATTAGAATGAACTCGGATGAACTTCACCCGACTTCATTGTGATCGTGCAGCTCTGTGCGTGTGCTGCGGCTTGATTTGCGGTCACACGTGAAGGACTCACCTGTGATCGCAAATCCCCTGAGTGACTGCAGTGAGCCGCGCGATCAGCTGTGCTTTCACTCAGGTTACTCGCTGTCACAGCTGCAGTCCTTCACGTGAGAGCGGTGGCCACGAGTAATCTCAGTGACAGCTCAAGCTGATCGCACGACTCACTTCAGTTGCTGCATGGAGCTCACAGGAGCAGCGGTGTTCTAGTGCCGCTCCTGTCAGCTTCCGATGTAGCAGAGCTGGAAGCGTCGTGGGACCTTGCGTGGATTACGTCGGACATGGAGGTGTTTTTGAGGGATTAATAAAGTGGTGAAAGAGGGTGTTATTTTGTCTTTCATTCCAAATAAAGAATTTTTTGGATGTGTGTTTATTTACTTTAACTTACAGGTTCATCATGGAAGGCATCTCGGGGAGACGCCTGCCATGATTAACCTAGGACTTAGTGGCAGCTATGGGCTGCTGCCATTAACTCCTTATTACCCCGTTTGCCACCGCACCAGGGAAAGTCGGGATGAGCCGGTAAAGTCCCGGGACTGTCGCATCTAATGGATGCGGGAATTCTGGGCAGCTGCTGGCTGATATTGTTAGGATGGGGGCTCCCCATAACGTGGAGTTCCCCATCCTGAAAATACCAGCCTCCAGCCGTATGGCTTTACCCTGGCTGGTATCCAAATGGGGGGGGACCGCACGTCTGTTTTTTTCATTTATTTATTTATTTTTTTAACTGCTCGATATAGACATGCCCACCGGCATGTCTGACTACAACCAATCATAGGCGCCTGTGGTCGGGGAAAGCAGGGAATACGTGATGGATTAATGAGCGGCCGGCTTTTTCAAAAGAGAAGAAACCGCCACAGTATGAACGCCAAGCAGCGCCGCGCTGGTGATCGTGGATCAATGAGTATGAGAGAGGGGGTGGGAGGGAGAGACAGACATGGACAGAGAGAGAGATTAAGACATAGAGAGAGAGAGACCGACCGACAGAGAGAGAAAGACAAAAGAACTGCCTTTGTTATGTTAAAAAAAACCATGTGGATCGCAATAATAATGCAATGCACGCGCACTACTTCACATTTCGGCAGCGATTTTCTACAACTCATTGATTTCAATGGGTGTAGAACGCACCCAAAATGGCAAAAACAACTGACATGCTGCTTCTTTGAACGCATGTTTTTTGCCACAAAATATGCAATTTAAACGCTGCGTTTGGAAACGCAAAGTATGGACAAGAAATCCGCATTTTCCATAGACTTTGCTGGAAAATCAAAACGCATGCATTTTGGCATGAAAACGCTGCAGTTCTAAACGGACCTAAAAAGCAGCTGAAAAGCAGGTGGAAATGCAAAGTGCGCACATAGCCTAAGTGTTGATTTTACATAAATCCACAATCAAGTATTCCATATACTGTATGTATAGCCTTAGTGGAAAAAGGAAGACTAGAGTAATGTGCAGTGCAATTATTTTACAAAATGTAACCTCTCTATAAGTGTATGTACACACAAAGTGTAGAGATTACAATGTGATAATATTCTTAAAGTCCACAAATAAATGTACCGTATGTATGTTATGCACATGTCCTTATAGATAATTTGTCAGTAAAATTAACTCTCCTAAGCTGTCTATATATAGAACGGTGAAAAAATGATACTTTGATATCTGAGATCTGATGTCTTGTTCCAAAAATGTTAAGATCTATGGGCTGGACAAAGATCTCCCTGAGAATCTTCTTCCAGAGCTTATTTTAAATGAAAGAGGCATTACTAGCATTATACATGTAGATCAGAAGAGAAGACTGTCAGTTATTACATGTCGCACACTAGTAACACCCCATTTTTATTTAAAATAAGCTCTGGTGGCAGATTTTAATTAATTTATTTATTTATACATTTTTTATTTTTTTTTTAAATCAGGTTAATTTTTATTTATCAACAAAATTACACAACACAAATAAGAGTTTTCTTCCCTGCAAAAACATTACAGAGAAAGGGAATAAACAGTGCACCAACAGTCTACACCCCACGCCAGTATGGGTCTCAAAGTACATATTATTTTCCAATATACTACCCATAATGTAAATTGCCCAACATCTTTTAGCAACCATATGTGTCCCACCAATACGCAATTCACCTCATTCCAGTAAATTATCGACTGGTTACGATAAGAAGGGACCTGGTCTCCCACACTGTCTTGCAGCAGTGCTGAGGAGGGAAGGCAAGGAGTATCTAACCATGCCCCCCAGATCTTATAGAACTTCTTCAGTGCAATTCTTTTAAGGTATACTCTCCTCTCCAGCCGAAGTGTAGTGTTAACTCTCTCCCTAAGTTCCCCGATGGCCGGAGGAGCACGATCCAGCCAGTGATAGGCCAACAGTTTCCTGGCCTGATATAAGAGACGCGTAATACCGATCATCACCGGGGAACTTAAGTCCACCCCACCAGGAGACCCAGAATACATGTAACAGGTCTTGGCTATACACGTACAGTGGAAACTCGCTTAACGAGTAACCCAGTTAGCAAGTATATCGCTTAACGAGCAAAGCTTGCTGTAAATTTGTAACTCAGTTTACGAGCAAGCTTTGCCGTATGAGCAAAATACTCACCGCACACACTTCTAGTTCCGTACATCCACCACGCTCTGACCCGCTCTTACAGTCCGCATAAACACACACAAACACACACAATCACGCACATACACACACAAATACGCACACACACACATATTATGATCACCTTACCTTCCGTTCCATCGTCGGCCTCATGGATCTTGTAGTTTGCCGCTACAGGATGTGTATCAGGTAACCATTGCGACGGGGGAGGACTTTTGCTGTCAGCCACTAATCAAAGGCAGCGCGCTGGCCAATCAGAGGCAAGCGGCTCCTGCCTTTGACATCAGCGCTCTGGCAGCGGAAGCTCTGGCATCGGTCACGATGGTTACCCGATATACATCTTGTACCGGCGAACTGCAAGAACCAGGAGGCCGGCGATGGAACGGAAGGTAAGGTGAGCATAATATGTGTGTGTGCGTGTTTGTGTGTGTTTGTGTGGGTTTGTGTGTGTTTGTGCGTGTTTGTACATGTTTGTACGTGTGTGGAATGGCACAATAGGGGACCAGGATGGGACATTTAACAAGTTGTGGAACGAATTGTCAGCATTGCAATGATTTCCTATGGAAAATTTTGCTTTGCTGAACGTGAAACTTGGTTAACAAGCACAGTCCCAGAACGGATTGTTCTCGTTAAGCAAGGTTCCACTGTTATATTAAAAAAATGCCCGTTCACATCATGTGTATCAGATTAGCATTCTCCCGCCCACACCTAGGACAAAGATTATCTGTCCGGATCCCCATCGTATGTAATAGACTAGGTGTCCTGTAAACCCTATGCAACAAGAATAGCTGCGACAATCATTGGCTTTCAAAGACAGCAAGGCTTGGAGTCTGAGACAGGACATCTTCCCATTGTTCCTCCGTCATAGGGCTTAAGTTCCTCTACCACTTTTCTCTAGCTTGTGAATCGAATTTGTCAAGGTACCTAGATAGCATCGCTGTATATAGCCTAGAGATAAAACTGTAGGGAGTAGTCGGATGTCAGCAAGTCAATAAGAGTGCGATTGCGCTCTATACTAATGGCCCCATGACGTGTCTGTGTCTCGTATGCATGCTGGAGTTGCAAATATTGGTAAAAGGAACTGTGCGGTATCTCAAACTCAGCTTGGAGCTTGCCAAAAGGTTTAAGTGTGTTATTTTGGAGAATCAAAGACACCAGATGCACACCCCTACTCACCCACATTCTCCAACTCGGGAGTTTCTGCAGCTCTACTAGTTTGTGATTGTGCCATAAGGGCCAGTACTCTATTACTCCTGATATTCCCAGCATCTCTTTCCCTCTATCCCACACCTTGTACAGCAATGCCAATGTTGGATGTAGTGGTCTTTCTCTGGGAGAATATCCTACGTCCAAAAAAGCCACCGGATGCCCCCATTTTGCGAGGCCCTTCACCAATTTGCCCCCTACGTCATATGCCTCATCCATTCCCCATCCCCTAAAATGCTGCATCTGTGCCGCAACATAATAAACCCACGGGTTGGGGACTGCCAGACTCCCCTCCTCCTTGCGTCTCTGCAGAGTCTCAAGACGAATTCTGGCCTGTTGTTTTTTCCACAAGAGTTCCCGAAACAAAGTATCGACTTTACGAAAACATTTCCAATGGATCCATATCAGGGCTCTGGTGACAGATTCTAATGCAGATTAGTGTCCAGCTCATAGATCTTAGCTCATTTACATATTGAGAAATATGTAGATTTATCTGGTATAAAACAACGGATCGCAGATATCAAGGTATCATTTGATTCAGCTTTGTAAACTGCATGCCAAAATAGATGGCTTATAAGAGTTGATTCTAATTATACATTTTTTTTAATGATTTTGGTGTACAATTTAGCCTCTGAATTGAGTCATACAATAAATTAAAAACCTAGTGGTCAGTCTGTCTAAACAATTCATTAAACGATCACCAAGTAACAGGCATACTGCGGATAGCTGTTTGTTTAGCGGCCATGGTCAACACATGTAAACCTAGTATTAATGAATGCAGTTTGTTCGTATTTTGTTTTAGAAATATTGGAAAGATAAGACATTTTGAGGCGGTGCCTTAGATATAAGTTTGTAATAAGTATTGTTAAAGGGAATTTCATAGGTGATTTTGTAGTATAATACTAATATTATCTTTAAATAGGGCTTAAGGAGACCTTTCAGTTCAGTAAGTTTTATTGCTATACCTTATCCTGTTATCTTGCTGTAAGCTCCATAGAATTCCATGTAATCAATGTCTTGTGCACACTAGTCAAGTGTATGTAAATACAATTTGCATATTCACGTCCCCCTCTCCCACCTTCCAGTGTATTCACTATCACTGCAGAGAAGTGGAAGGAGTATGGATGGGGGCAGCAGGGCAAGTTCAGTTCAGATTTACTTTCACTCATGCCAGCACTGAGAGGTGGGAGGTAGGAGCACAGCATATGCAGTGCCATTTACATATGCTTGACTAGTTAGGCTATGTGCGCACGTTGCGTAAATACATGCAGTTACGCTGCGCTTTGTAGCGCAGCGTAACTGCATGCGTCCTGCGTCTCCTGCACAGTCTATGGAGATTGTGCAGGGGCCGTGCGCACGTGGCGTTTAAGAGCGCAGCGCTTCGGCTACTGCCGAAGCACTGCGTAAAAAGAAGTGACATGTCACTTCTTTCCTGCGCTTTGCCGGCAGCTCCTGCTCTGTCTATGGGAGGAGCTGCAGGCAGAGCGCATGGAATCGGCTTTCACTACGGACATTTCTGCAGCGATTTAAAGCGCACATGTGCTCTTCAGATCGCTGCAGAAATTTCTGCAGTGACTGTACGCAACGTGCGCACATAGCCTTACTATGTCACACTGAATTCTACAGAGCTTACAACAAGATAACAGGATAACATAGAGCAATAAAACTTACTTACTCTGATAGGTCTTCTTAAGCCCTATTTGAAGATAAAATTAGTATTGTACTAAAAAAATCACCTGACAGATTCCATTTAAATGTAAAATTGGAATTTTATTATTGGATTCTGTACATGAGCAACTTTTGAACTTTAGATCTTGAACAGGCTATTTGTATGATTTGGAAGAACAAACAGTATTTCAAAATAACTGACAAGTCGGAACTTGCTTAAGATTTGCAGCTTATGTATTCTGACAACTTTTTATTATGTAAAAAAAAAAATCACAGAGTGTGATATGTATGTTGCCAGAAAAAATATCTGCATTCATGTGAAACTTCAAACCTTTTTTTCTAAGTATAACTTAGATTTGAAGCACCTGGTGCTTCATGGTGAAATGGTGAAATAAATGGTGAAATAAAATAAAATAATAAAATAAATAAAATGGTGAAATAAAAAAACAACTCTATGGTGGTATTAAAATTAACATTTCAATTATACTTAATGTTGAACGGTGTTTAAAAAGATAAGTGACACCTAGAATTGTTATGTTTTTCTTTATTCCACCATATCTACCAAGTCATAGGTAAATAGTTAATAACAAATTACAACTCATCCTGCAAAAAAAAGGTGTTTGAAAGAGATTATTCATTCTGTAATATTTGATGAAGGATAGTGCATTAGGTTTTCTTAAGCTGGGTTTACACACTGCAACATCTCAAACGACATCGCTGTAACGTCACCGGTTTTGTGACGCAATAGCGATGTTGTTTGCGATGTTGCAGTGTGTGAAACCTATCAGCGACCCGGCCCCTGCTGTGAAGTTGTAATCGTTACAAATCGTTCAGGACCATTCCTAGGTCCTTTGTTTCCCGCTGTGCAGCATGCATCGCTGGAAAGTTTCAGTGTGTGAAGACTTTGCAGCGACTTTGTTAGCAACTTCCCTTTCAAAAGGCTGCTTATCAACGTCCCCAACAACCAGCTAGGTCGCTCTGCAGGTCCGGATCGCTGTTGAGTTGTTGGCCAGGTTTGCCTGTTTGACAGCTCACCAGCGACTTAGCAGAGACTTAGGGAGGTCGCTGTTACGTCACAAAACCGGTGACGTTACAGCGATGTCTTTTGCGATGTTGCAGTGTGTAAACCCAGCTTTAGACTAGCAGAAATATACACTATGTGTCTGAGGCTATGTGCGCACGTTGCGTCGGAGTACCTGCAGTTTATTCTGCACGTTTTATTTCCCTTGGTTTTTGACCAAATGGATTGTGACCATTTTTTAGCGCTAAAAACGCATGCATTTTTACCACGTTTTTAGTGCGTTTTTAGCGCTTTTTACCTGCGTTTTCACCTACGTTTCTGCAGATGCGTTTTGTAGATCAAGACACTGAGAAATAAAGTTGAAATAGACAAAAAGAATGAAAAAAGAGAAAAAAAGTAAAAAATTAACTTTTAATAAAAATATATGGGAAATTATCATTTTTAATTAAAAAATAGTGGTTATGCACATTTTATCAGAAAAATAGGTGAAGTTTATAATTTTTTAACATTTAAATTTTCGGTTATTGTGTGTGTGTAAAGGAACATTAGAACCCATTAATTTTTGTCCAGAAAAGCATGCGTTTTTGGAGCCAAAAACGCAGTGGAAAAGCAGGTAAAAAGCATGAAAAACGCAGGAATTGTGCTTTTGGTTGCGTTTTGCCATTTCTCATTGACTCCAATGTTAAGGAAACGCTGCACAAAATGGCAAAAACAACTGACATGCTGCTTCTTTTTCAGCGTGGTGTTTGACCACAAAAATGCAAATTAAACGCTGCAGAAAAAAAACCAAAGTGCAGACAGGATTTCTGCTTTTCCCATAGACTTTGCTGGCAATCAAAAACGCATGCGTTTTAGCGCAAAAACGCTGCTGCTAAAAACACTGCAGAAACGCGGAAAAAAAACGCAACGTGCGAACATAGCCTGACAATGGCCAGTCTGCTGAGCTATACTCACCTTTCCTCACACCAGCCACCCAGTCCTCTTTGCATTTTCTTATCACCACTGTGAGCAGTGAAATCTCTGAGCCTCCTACTCTAGGTTGGGCCTTCCAGCTCTGACAAGGCCCTAAAAGGTCCTTCGTAAGCGTGCAAAAGATACATGTGAATGCGCCAGGGAATTCAGGGCTCATGTTAGTAATCAGAACATTTGTCTTTCCTCAATGATGGTTAAGTTTGATATATTGTGGACTGGTATTTTGATAAATTCAAGTGTAATTGAATTCTACTCTAATTTTACAAAAAACGTCAATTTCCAAAATGCAGATTTTTTTTGTAATTCTTTTCCGTGTGGATTTCTAAACTGTAAAGTGCCATAGAAAGATAAAAAAAACCCAACAACTTATATTCGCCTTACCACTCAACTCTTTGTCCCCTCTGCTCCTCCATGTCAACTATACAAATCTCGCATCACCTTCTGATTCCACTTAGGGAGGCTTTGCACGTTGCAACATCGCTAGCCGATTGTAGCGATGCCGAGCGCGATAGTCCCCGCCCCCATCGCAGATGCGATATCTTGTGATAGCTGCCGTAGCAAACATTATCGCTACGGCAGCTTCACACGCACTTACCTGCCCTGCGACGTCGCTCTGGCCGGCGACCCGCCTCCTTCCGAAGGGGGCGGGTCATGCGGCATCACAGCGATGTCACACGGCAGGCGGCCAATAGAAGCGGAGGGGCGGAGATGAGCGGGACGTAAACATCCCGCCCACCTTCTTCCTTCCTCATTGCAGGCGGGACGCAGGTAAGGAGATGTTCCTCGCTCCTGCGGCTTCATACACAGTGATGTGTGCTGCCGCAGGAACGAGGAACTACATCGTACCTGTCGCTGCAGCGAAATTATGGAAATGACCGACACTACACAGATCACCGATTTTTGACGCTTTTGCGATCGTTTATCGGTACTTCTAGGCTTTACACGTTGCGACGTCGTTACCGGTACTGGATGTGCGTCACTTTCGATTTGACCCCGATGAGATCGCAGTAGCGATGTCGCAACGTGCAAAGCCCTCTTTACACTGAAATCCCGTGGCCTGTAACAGAGAGCTGGGACATCCGACTCTGATAAGGGCCGGGACGGTTATAATAATAATAATAATAATAATAATCTTTATTTCTATAGCGCCAACATATTCCGCAGCGCTTTACAAATCAGGAGGATTATATACAAACAAGTAACAGTTATAGCAAATACAATATTTAGAGGGAAAAAAAAGACAATAATGCTCTCGTGAGAGCTTACCATCTAGAGTGAGATATGGGGGGGGGTGTCAAGGTACAAGTGCCTATTTACAATGACAATCCAGCCATCTCCAGGATATGGGGGATAGATAATGGTTTCTTGGACCAGTGGGCCAGAACCTTGAGATTCATTTGGGTGCCATGGCGTTTGATGTGGAGTTATGTTGTGAGAAGTTGTAGAGGGACTATATGAATTGAATCTGATTAGGAAGTGTAATAGGCCGCCCTAAAAAGATGCATTTTTAGGGTGCGTCTGAAGCTGAGTAAGTTGTGATTTGTCCTAACTTCTTGGGGTAGAGCGTTCCAGAGGGTTGGTGCAGCTCGGGAGAAGTCTTGGATCCGGGAGTGAGAGGTTCGAATTAGTGTGGATATTAGTCGAAAGTCATTTGCAGAGTGTAGAGAACGGGTGGGGTGATAGACAGAAAGGAGGGTGGAGATGTAGGGGGGTGCCACACTGTGGAGAGCTTTGTGGGTGAGAACAAGCAGTTTGAATTGAATCCTGTTTTGCACATGTGTGCTCACACTCGCTGCCCTTGCATAGCCATCATCATTGTGATGGGCCCGGAGAACTTAGCATAAGAGGTAGGTATCAAATGATGGGACAAGGACCGTATATGTGACGGCGTGGAGCGAAGGGACCAGGGGGGCGAGCATAAGTATTCTTTTATTATTTTTTACATATTTTTCTATTTTGCTCTGGGGTCTTAAAAGACCCCAGACACTAAAATTGTGTAGAACAACTTCTCCATGAATCGAATTTCCCATGAAAATCTGAGTGAACAGGAAAATTAGAATTTTCCATTATTTTGCTCACCTCGATTACCTGTCCTTGAAACAGTCTGCCAGTGCCAGCTTTTCTTCATCGACTTGTAGTAGTCGTCTGCCACCACATTTCTAAGCAGGTACAGTGTCTCAGCATCACTATAAGGGTATAAACCATAGTGAATAGTCATCACTTTTCTCATTTTTCAATCGAGATGGCCATCTGAATATTCTACCAGTGTATTTTATAATAAATACTGCCAAAGTGTAGTCTGGCCCGGCATTTGAGCCAGAAATCTAGTGGCTGATATTTACCCGGTGATGTCCAATTCTTGCCTCTTTACATAGAACTTTTTCAGTTATGATTTTCCATATTATTTTTATTACTGAAATGTTTGTCAAATTCTTTGACCCATCTTTCACTTGTATTGTAAACTTTGTGGTTTTTCCAAATATCATTCCAGAATCTGTATTCTATAACAATGATAATGGTGTTACTAGAAAACATCAGATTTACCTCTCCATACTGTCCCCCCCAAACTACTGATCCTCCTCTGTTCCCACTTCTTCATACTGCCCCCCATGCTTGCATCTATCTATACTGCCCCCCATATGCTCCCACTTATCCATACTGCCCCCTCTATACTTCCACTTATCCATACTGCCCCTCTATACTTCCACTTATCCATACTGCTTCCTCTATGCTTCCACTTATTCATACTGCCCCCTCTATGCTCCCACTTATCCATACTACCCCCTATGCTCCTACTTATCCATACTACCCCATATGCTCCCAGTTATCCATACTGCCCCAATATGCTCCCACTTATCCATACTGCCCCCCATATGCTCCCACTTATCCATACTGCCCCCTTTATGCTTCCACTTCATATTCATATTGTTTCTTCTTTGGTTGTTCACATTTTATACTGTTCTTACCATTTATGCTTTGGTATCACTGCCTTTGGTCAGACTTAAATGATTGACTTTGTTTGCACTGGATAAATCTCGCTTTATATCACTCCTTGCTGTTTTCACAATTTGCAGTGCTTCATCAATTCTTCCTTGTGTTTAGCTAGTACTTTTCTAATCAACCAGTTTTTGATCTTCTTATTCTTTTATTTCTTCAAGCTATTGGCATCTTTTTGATTTTTAGGTTCCATTTTGGCTCAAATGTTTTTTGAGTTTTTGGTCTTTGGTTTTCAATGCCCGGTTGTTCTTGTTTCTTCCAATGATGTTATTTTCACAGTTGCAAGTGGTTTGTATGTGTCGTTCATTATTGATGCCAGATTTCTTTCTTGGCACTCCTTGCTGAGAATCTTTTCTTTTTGTTCATATGTAAATTCATATGTAAATGAGTGGAAGATGGCTGGCACCCCCTAAAGTGATCTGCAGAGTGACATAATGTTATGTAGCTGTATGATATACTGCTATTACATGACACTGATGCAAAGGATTGTGATGGTATGGTTAATGCTATGATTCATTATCCCTTTTTTTAAGTTTCTAGGACAATAGACAGGTAAGAGTTGCAGTGAGTCAGCCCTACAGCTGGTAGGAGTCTTGGGAGCTATTACTATGTTCACTTCAAATTCTACTGTATATACAATAGACTGTAATTGTATAGCAAGTTTCGTACATGTTTTAGCCTGTGCACACCTTGCAACATAAATTGGCATATTTTTGGCAAGATGAAGTACCCTGGAAAGAGCTAATCAAGATAAAAAGGTGTGGTGCAGCCTGAGGGTAGAGGCTGGGTAATATGGGACAGAATAGCCAAGCCCACTGAAGAAATTGACAACAGTGTTAAGCCCAGTGCTTAAATAGAAGTCTGGCCCTTCGTGGGCAGTGCTTGCCTGAGGGAGGAGCCAAAGCAGTGGAGAAGCTGCATGTGCAGAAGATGCCCAGAGAAAGCAGCAGAAAAGGCAGTGAGATCTTTTTCACGATTGAGCAGTAGACAGCTGTTGTGAATACATTTTCCAGTTTGGGGCTTCCTCTTGTGGTCAGTACTGACGGTGCAGTTGACCTGTGGAATGAAAGACACACACCTGTACAAGACTGGCAATCAGGCCTTTCAGATTGGGACTATATAACTGAGTAGTTTTCTCCTGTTCCTTGCCGGTGCTCAGTGGATATCCTGTGTGTTAAGGACATTCTAAAACCAGCCCTGCCCACTACCAGAACTCCTCTCAGATAAGTGGTCTTGTTTCTCTGCTTATTGTTTCCACTTTCTTGTTGTTTTTTTGTGCTTTGATACTATGCTTGTTTTCTTTTTTGTCTGTGTGGAGTTCTTGGTGGAATTGGATCTTTCCCTGCTGGGAGTGTCTGTATACTTAACTCCATAATTCTGCAATGTGTTTTGTCATGCTTGGTATTAATTCAGTCCCTCATCTATATTAGTGTGTTTGGATCCCAGTAACATTTGAGTGCTGATTTAGTGGGGGAGAGGCCGTGTGGCCTCAGGGGTTTTCCATATCAGGCCGGTATGGTATTTTTTAGTGTTTTTACGGCTGCAGACAGTGCTTCTTTGTAGTCTTTCTTATAAGGATAGTTTGGGCCTCACCTTTGCTGAATCTGTCTTTTTTAGCTTTGTATTGTGTTTTCCTATATCACTGTAGTCTTTACATGTGTGGGCTATCTATATCTTTGGGGATTGCTCCGAGGCAGATTAGCTTTCTTGTATCTCTATCGGTAAGAATATTTAGTCCTCCGGCTGTGTTGAGATGACTAGGTCATCGTAGGCTCGTCCCACGGCTACTTCTAGTTGTGTGTCAGGATTAGGTCTGCAGTCCGTCAAGGTTCCAGCCACTCTGTTATATTTTGGGTTTCCGCATTTTTTGATCCTCCTCGGTCCCTGAATCATAACAGACAGCATGGTTGATCTTGCAGTAACAAGAGGTTGATCTTGCAGTAAAAAGAGGAGAAATGGAGAACAAGGCATCATTTGTGGAGAAAGGAGATCATGCAGGTGCAGACTTATTATTAATGTAACCTGTGTGGCCACGCAGAAGCCCATAAGGTAAGGGGATCAATGTGCACATCCAAAAGCTGGTGGAATTGTGCATTATGATGAGCTATTGGGCTGCAATGGGCCCATATATAGTCTCTCTCTCTCTCCTCTCTCTCCTCTCTCTCCTCTCTCTCCTCTCTCTCTCTCTCTCTTTTCCCGGATCCGCTCCCCCATTGACTTACATTGGGCTGGATTCCGGATCGGATCCGGACTTCTGGGGCAACCCGCGACGGATCCGCCGGATCCGGATTATTAGCAATCCGCTCAACTCTAAAGGAGACATTGATAGCAAATTTGTAACTGGAGAGATAAATGTCAGTTTGGATTCTAGGACAGAAGATGATGCCCTGGGAGTGTGGAGCAGACGGAAAGGAGAGCTCTGTTGCAGAGGGAACGGCCGGGAGCCCAGTCAAATATAGTTATGGGTTGGGATCTTGAGACAGCAGTAGGTGAATTTTTGGGGGCTGAGACAGTGTGTAGGCCAGACCTGGTAGCATTTATGATGAAATCCTATACTTTCTAACTGGGGCACAGGTACTGCGCAGAGTTGGGTTGAAGTATGAGGGGTGATCCAAAAGTAATGATAATCAATAATAAACACAATGAATATATTAAAAATAAAAAATATTTTTCTACATGGTCTCCTAACAAGTCTATACATTTAGTCCATCGCTTTTCTAAACTTAGAATTCCCTTCGAAAAAAATTCTTGATCTTGACCCTCAAAAAAATCCCCAACAGCGGTTATCACGTCGCTATTGTCGTCAAATTTCTTGCCCCGGAGGTGTTCCTTGAGGCGAGGAAAGAGAAAGAAGTCACTGGGGGCTAGATCTGGCGAATAGGGAGGGTGATCCACCAGTTCAAAGCCCGCTTCTTGAATGGTTGCCATGGCAACTGCAGCTTTGTGAGCCGACGCGTTATCTTGGTGAAACAGCACTCCAGCCCGCAGTTTGCCACGCCTTTTATCCTTGATAGCCTCCTGCAATCTTCTTATTTGTTCTGCGTAGTAGGAGCCGTAATAGTGGATCCCTTCTCCAAATAGTCCACTATAATAATTCCTTCAGCGTCCCAAAAAACAGACGCCATAACCTTCCCTGCTGAGCTTGACACTTTGAATTTCTTCGGCGTTGGTTCATCGGCTCATTTCCATGTCATCGATTGTTGTTTAGTTTCGGGATCAAAGTAGTGGATCCAGGTCTCGTCCATGGTCAAAAAACGTGACAAAAAATTCTCCTTGTCTGCTTGGAACTTTTCGAGATTTGCTATTGAAATGTTAACTCGTTTCTTCTTTTGCTCGTCGGTTAACATTTTTGGCACCCAACGCGCGGAGACCTTTCTCATTAGCAAATCTTTTTCAAGGATTCTTTGAATTCTGCCATGAAATCCCTGTGACCTCAGCTACATGCCTGATAGTCACTCTTCGATCTGCCAATACAACTTCTTCAACTTTTTTCACGTTTTCTTCATTGAGGGACGTGGATGGGCGTCCTTCACGATGTTCATCTTCCGTTGATGTTCTTGCCAGCTTAAATTCCTTGGCCCAGCGTGCAACTGTGGAATATGGAGGAGAAGAGTCCCCCAATGTTTCCACCAAGTCGCTATGTATGTCTTTGGTAATCATTTTTTTCAAGCAGAGGTATTTGATGACAGCTCTGAGCTCGTTTTTTTCCATTTTGATGTTCACTCCTCGGCAGTTCATATTCAAATGAATGTAGCTCCCGGGAATCGTGGCCTATTTAAGTGATTTTTTTTTTCCTGGACTAGTGGGTACCTAAGAGAGAAGAGAACATTTTAATTTAATTTCTGTGTTCAATAGAAATAACCGATTATCATTACTTTTGGATCGCCCCTCGTAAGAAGGAAAGGTAGCTGAAGTGGAGCGCCCAAGTCATTTTTGCTGCATTTCTGAAATGTTTCTTACAACATATGTGCCTCCACATGTCATGTAACTGCCTCTAATGAAAATACAGTAGATGTGTTTTATTAGCATGTACCTGACCTGCCTCCTGTTATATATGAGTTCCATCAAGATCCCCAGTAAAAATTAGTTTATATTTATAACCTAGACTGAATCCTTCCTTATCTCAGAGTTCAAGGTTCCTGTATCATCTTAAGGTATAGAGTATGAGAGTGGAACTGCAGCAGTTATCATCACACACCCAGGAAAGCCCATTTCACTGATGGTCAGGTGTGCAACTATAAGTGCATCTCCATAAATTAGAATATCATCAAAAACTTAATTTATTTCAGTAATTCAATACAAAAAGTGAAAAGCATATATTATATAGAGTCATTACACACAGAGGGATCTATTCCTATATATTATATACAGTCATTACACACAGAGGGATCTATTCCTATATATTATATAGAGTTATTACACACAGTGATCTATTCCTAAATATTATATACAGTCATTACACACAGAGGGATCTATTCCTATATATTATATAGAGACATTGCACACAAAGTGATCTATTTCTAAATAATATATAGAGAGATTACACACAGAGGGATCTATTCCTATATATTATATAGAGTCATTGCACACAGAGTGATCTATTCCTATATATTATATAGAGTCATTACACACAGAGTGATCTATTCCTATCTATATATATAATTGCCTTATTCTGTCTGTCTGTCTGTCTTGCTCCAAAATTGTGTCACGTGACAGTGTCACCGTATGTGTCATAAAAGTGACAACTGTCGGATTGGACGCTGGGCTCGGCCTGGCACCGCCCCTCCCCACGGATTGGCCGCTCGCCTCGGCCTGGCCCCGCCCCCCGCATGGATTAGCCGCTTTGGGCTTGGCCTGGCTCCGCCACCCCACGGATTGGCCGCTCGCCTCGGCCTGGCCCCACCCCTTACATGGATTAGCCGCTCGCCCCAGACCTCCGCACGCACCCCCAGAAGAGAGAAGACAGAAGAAAGAAGACCCCGCAGTCGTACTCACCAGACGCCGACCGGGAGCAAGTGAGCGCATCAAGGAACACTCACACACGCGCACACACACACACAAGAACAGACACACACACATCAGATCACACTCACTCACTCTCACACACACCTCACACACACATCAGATCGCATCCACACACAACAACATCCAGTGATATCGCTTACTTCTCGGCGGCGATACTGTTCGTGCAGTGACCTTCCAGGACCAGCCGGAGGATCACATGGCCGAAAGCATGTGGTATCTCCGGATGTTGTGAGTGTGTGAGTGCATATGTGCGATATCGTCAGTGTATGTGTGCGTGTATGCGATCGGGTGTGTGCGTGTATGCGATCGGGTGTGTGCGTGTATGCGATCGGGTGTGTGCGTGTGTTCTGATGTGTGAGTGTATGCGATCGGATCTTTGAGTGTCGGCAGAGGAGCACGGCGTGCAGCACAGCTGCTGGGACCGCCCACCGGAGGGCACAGGGAAAAGTGGGGTGTGAGTGTATGCAATCAGATGTGTGCGTGTATATTGTCTGATGTGTGAGGGTGGAGCACGATGGGGAGTGCGCAGCATAGGGGATGGAGCACGATGGGGAGTGCGCAGCATGGGGGATGGAGCACGATGGGGGGTGCGCAGCATGGGAGATGGAGCACGATGGGGGGTGCGCAGCATGGGGGATAGAGCACGATGGGAAGTGCGCAGCATGGGGGATGGAGCACGATGGGGAGTGCGCAGCATGTGGGATGGAGCACGATGGGGGTGCGCAGCATGGGGGATGGAGCACGATGGGGGGGTGCGCAGCATGGGGGATGGAGCACGATGGGGGTGCACACCTCCCCCCAAAACACACACACAGCGCCACACGCGCACCGCACAACACACCACACACACACTGGGAACCACAAACACTGTCCTACACAGACACCCACACACACACAGACAACGCCGCACACACACAACACCCAACACACAAACACCGCGGCATACACAAATATACGCACATACCGCGCA
Organism: Anomaloglossus baeobatrachus; assembly: GCF_048569485.1. NCBI lineage: Eukaryota > Metazoa > Chordata > Amphibia > Anura > Aromobatidae > Anomaloglossus > Anomaloglossus baeobatrachus. Next base: position 86,345,429 of record NC_134360.1, on the reverse strand, counting down.
ACACACACACTGCACAAAACATACCTAACCCAAAACACACACACGCACTCCACATCCAGACAAACCGCGCAACACACACAGCACCACACACATAGAACGCTGTAGACACACAGCGCTCCACAAACAACGCAACACACACAACGCAACACACATACAACACCGCTCTCACACACCCCACACCCAGACAACACCCAGAACATTTACAGCGCCCTACACAAACACTGGCAACTACACACAACAACATCGATATATATAACAAAAATCATACATTAACTACACAATAAATTCTAGAATACCCGATGCGTTAGAATCGGGCCACCTTCTAGTATATTATATAGAGTCATTGCACACAGAGTGATATATTCCTATATATTATATACAGTCATTACACACAGATTGATCTATTTCAAGTGTTTATTTCTCTTAATGTTGATGATTATGGTTTACAGTCAATGAAACCCAAAAGTCATTATCTCAGAAAATTAGAATATTATATAAGACCAACTGCAAAAAATTTTTTAAACTCAGAATTGTTGGCACCTACTGAAAAGTATGCCCTCAATACTTGATTGGGCTCCTTTTGCAGGAATTACTGCATCAATGCGGCGTGGCATGGAGGCGATCAGCCTGTGGCACTGCTGAGGTGTTATGGAAGCCCAGGTTGCTTTGATAGCACCCTTCAGCTGATCTACATTGTTGGGTCTGGTGTCTCTCATCTTCCTCTTGACAATGTCCCATTAATTCTCTATGGGGTTTAGGTCAGGTGAGTTTGATGGCCAATCAACCACAGTGATACTGTGGTTATTAAACCAGGTATTGGTACTTTTGGCAGTGTGGACAGGTCCCAAGTCCTGCTGGAAAATAGTTGCGCTGACTTTGGTCTTCTTGATAAAACACAGTGGACCTACAGCAGCAGATGACATGGCTCCCCAAACCACAGGGCCGGATTATAGGCGGGGCAGGCGGGGCTTCAGCCCAGGGGCCCCCACCACAAGAGCTTCTGAGGGGGCCCCCACCACCATCAGTGTAAGCGCCATTTTATTAAGGTTCAGGACCACACTGTATCTTTAAGAGAATTTCAATCCGGCCATCACTATGCTGCAGACACGCCCACTGCATGCTGTGTGGGCTGAGTCTGCAAGGATGACGTCACCGCGCTGCTGCTTCTTCGTGCCGTACAGGAGCTTGTGGGAGGACCGGAGCAGAGGCCTCGGTGGATGACGGTGAGTGTGACGTCATCCATCATGGTGCCGGGCAGGAGGCTGCAGTGAGGAGGGAGCAGGACGGGATTTCGACTGTCAGCGGCAGCTCTGCCGGCAGGACCAGTGTGAGTTATTGCAGGAGTGTGCTCTGCTGCAGATCAGGTCGGGCTGTCAGTGCCGGGTCATCGGCCTCATCCCCCCCCTGCAATAACTCACACTGATCTTCAGCAGAGACATCACTACACCGAATCCTGCACTGATCACATCTGAGCCTGCAGCACACATTACACTATATGGCCCATATTACATATAGAATATGTGAGGTCCTGTAGGCCCAGGTGTGATCAGTGCAGGGCATTGTATATCTGTGTATATACCACATCCAGTGTACAGAGCAGTGTGATATACTGTGTACATTATATATCACATCCAGTGTACAGAGTAGTGTGATATACTGTGTACATTATATATCACATCCAGTGTACAGAGTAGTGTGATATACTGTGTACATTATATATCACATCCAGTGTACAGAGTAGTGTGATATACTGTGTACATTATATATCACATCCAGTGTAGAGTAGTGTGATATACTGTGTACATTATATATCACATCCAGTGTACAGAGTAGTGTGATATACTGTGTACATTATATATCACATCCAGTGTACAGAGTAGTGTGATATACTGTGTACATTATATATCACAACCAGTGTACAGAGCAGTGTGATATACTGTGTACATGGTATATCACATCCAGTGTACGGAGTAGTGTGATATACTGTGTACATGGTATATCACATCCAGTGTACAGAGCAGTGTGATATACTGTGTACATGGTATACCACATCCAGTGTACAGAGCAGTGTGATATACTGTGTACATGGTATACCACTTCCAGTGTACAGAGCAGTGTGATATACTGTGTACATGGGATACCACATCCAGTGTACAGAGCAGTGTGATATACTGTGTACATGGTATACCACATCCAGTGTACAGAGCAGTGTGATATACTGTGTACATGGGATACCACATCCAGTGTACAGAGCAGTGTGATATACTGTGTACATGGTATACCACATCCAGTGTACAGAGCAGTGTGATATACTGTGTACATGGGATACCACATCCAGTGTACAGAGCAGTGTGATATACTGTGTACATGGTATACCACATCCAGTGTACAGAGCAGTGTGATATACTGTGTACACACATCAGATGGCATATAATGTGTATATTGTATAACATCTGGTGTCTGTATCACAGTAAACCCGGTCAAATGCCGGGGCCCTGAGCTGCCGGGGGGCCCAATCGCGGTGGCAGGAGTGGCGTATCGCTAGTCAGGGGGCCCAGTGCTAGCGCTGTCACCAGCCTCCCCCCCGCCGAGGATCGCACTTTCAATTGTATCGGCATCGCAGTTGCCGATACAATTGAGAGCAATGATGAGATTGGGCGGCTCTCTCTCATGATTCTCCTCACTGTCTCTGTTGGCGCTCTGACAGCTCTGCAGCGGAGCTCGGTGACGTCATCACTGCGCGCCTGCTGATAGGTCGAACGACAGCAATAGACGCGCCGAGGAGACCGGAGCAGCGGGGGAACGAGGAGAAATGAGTATGTACAATCACTGTGGCCAGACGACCATGGGGGTACATTAAATGATATGGCGGCTGTACACTACATGAGGATGCCTATTGCCATCTGGTTCTCTGCACTGTGCTATATACTGGCTGTATACTACATGAGGGTGCCTAATGCTAACTGGCTCTGCACTGTGCTATATAGGGGCTGTATACTACATGAGGATGCCTAATGCTATCAGGGTCTGCACTGTGCTATATAGGGGCTGTGTACTATGTGAAGGTGCTTAATATTATCTGGTCTGCTCTGTGCTATATAGGGGCTGTGTACTATGTGAAGGTGCTTAATATTATCTGGTCTGCTCTGTGCTATATAGGGGCTGTGTACTATGTGAAGGTGCTTAATATTATCTGGTCTGCTCTGTGCTATATAGGGGCTGTGTACTATGTGAGGATGCCTAATGCTATTGGCTCTGCACTGTGCTATATAGGGGCTGTGTACTACGTGAGGATGCCTAATGCTATCTGGGTCTGCACTGTGCTATATAGGGGCTGTGTACTACATGAGGATGCCTAATGCTATATGGGTCTGCATTGTGCTATATGGGGGCTGTATACTACATGAGGGTGCCTACTGCTATATGGGTCTGCATTGTACTATATGAGGACTGCTTATTGTAATATGGGGGCTGCATAGTGCCATATGGGGGCTGCATAGTGCCATATGGGGGCTGTATACAACATGAGGGTGCCTACTGCTATATGGGTCTGCATTGTACTATATGAGGACTGCTTATGGTAATATGGGGGCTGCATAGTGCCATATGGGGGCTGCATAGTGCCATATGGGGGCTGCATAGTGCCATATGGGGGCTGCATAATGCCATATGGGGGCTGCATAATGCCATATCGGGGCTGCATAATGCCATATCGGGGCTGCATAATGCCATATCGGGGCTGCATAATACTATATGGAGGAATATTGAGGCTGCATAATACTATACCCCCAGAGTTGTATGTCCCTTCCACCCCAGAGCTGTATACCCTAAGAGCTGCATGTCACCCCCCCACCTCAGAGCTGTTTGTCCCCCCACCTCAGAGCCACTGCCCCCCTCTAGAGCTGTATGCCCCCCATTGCTCCATACCCCTTTCCTTAGTAATATTTATGCCCCCCCAGTAATGTGTATGTCCCCAGCCTCTCATGTGATGTGTATATACATCGGTGTTAGTGTGCTCTATGTGCGGCCATGTCTGTTAGTGACTGCCACCAATCAGCGTGGCACAGACACATGCCCAGGAGGAGTTGGATGGAGACAAGCAGGGAGGTGAATGAGACTGTTGCCGGCTTCCCAATATTAAAAATATATATAAAAATATAAAAATGTGTCTGTGTGTGCATGTATGATGTGTATCTGTGTATGATCTGTGTATGTCATCTATGTATGTCAGTGTATATGACTGTGTCTAGATTTATGTCTATTTATATGTGTTTTTGTGAATTTCTCTTTAAATATATATGTGTACATATGCCTGTATGTGAATGTATGTGTGCATGTCTATGTGTGGATGGGGCCCACTGAGACTCTTTCGCCCAGGACCTACAAAAACCTGGAGCCGGCACTGTGTGTACCAGTCATGTATTCTCCTGTACACTGTGCAGGGGCGTACCTTTGGGGGGCATGCGGCATATTTGCATATTTATCAAAGGGGCACCATTGGAAAGTGTGAGGCAGCAGTATGGTGGGAGAAAATTGTAAGTAGACAGTATTGGGAAAGAAAAGTGTGAGGGGCATAGAATAGAGACTGGGTAGTAGTGGGGGATAAGCAGTATAGAGAAGGGGCGGCATGGTGGCCAGTGTGAGGGCACAGTATGGAGGGCACAGTATGCTGAGGAGGGGGAATGTGAGACGGAGGTACAGTATAGTGACTGTATAGTGAAGGAGATGGGGCAGCATGGTGGCCAGTGTGAGGGCACAGTATACTGAGGAGGGGGAATGTGAGACTGAGGTGCAGTATAGAGAAGGGGCAGCATGGTGGCCAGTGTGAGGGCACAGTATGGAGGAGGGCACAGTATGCTGAGGAGAGGGAATGTGAGACTGAGGTGCAGTATAGAGAAGGGGCAGCATGGTGGCCAGTGTGAGGGCACAGTATGGAGGAGGGCACAGTATACTGAGGAGGGGGAATGTGAGACTGAGGTGCAGTATAGAGAAGGGGCAGCAAGGTGGCCAGTGTGAGGGCACAGTATGGAGGAGGGCACAGTATGCTGAGGAGAGGGAATGTGAGACTGAGGTGCAGTATAGAGAAGGGGCAGCATGGTGGCCAGTGTGAGGGCACAGTATGGAGGAGGGCACAGTATGCTGAGGAGGGGGAATGTGAGACTGAGGTGCAGTATAGAGAAGGGGCAGCATGGTGGCCAGTGTGAGGGCACAGTATGGAGGAGGGCACAGTATACTGAGGAGAGGGAATGTGAGACTGAGGTGCAGTATAGAGAAGGGGCAGCATGGTGGCCAGTGTGAGGGCACAGTATGGAGGAGGGCACAGTATACTGAGGAGGGGGAATGTGAGACTGAGGTGCAGTATAGAGAAGGGGCAGCAAGGTGGCCAGTGTGAGGGCACAGTATGGAGGAGGGCACAGTATGCTGAGGAGAGGGAATGTGAGACTGAGGTGCAGTATAGAGAAGGGGCAGCATGGTGGCCAGTGTGAGGGCACAGTATGGAGGAGGGCACAGTATGCTGAGGAGGGGGAATGTGAGACTGAGGTGCAGTATAGAGAAGGGGCGGCATGGTGGCCAGTGTGAGGGCACAGTATGGAGGAGGGCACAGTATGCTGAGGAGGGGGAATGTGAGACTGAGGTGCAGTATAGAGAAGGGGCAGCAAGGTGGCCAGTGTGAGGGCACAGTATGGAGGAGGGCACAGTATGCTGAGGAGGGGGAATGTGAGACTGAGGTGCAGTATAGAGAAGGGGCAGCAAGGTGGCCAGTGTGAGGGCACAGTATGGAGGAGGGCACAGTATGCTGAGGAGAGGGAATGTGAGACTGAGGTGCAGTATAGAGAAGGGGCAGCATGGTGGCCAGTGTGAGGGCACAGTATGGAGGAGGGCACAGTATGCTGAGGAGAGGGAATGTGAGACTGAGGTGCAGTATAGAGAAGGGGCAGCAAGGTGGCCAGTGTGAGGGCACAGTATGGAGGAGGGCACAGTATGCTGAGGAGGGGGAATGTGAGACTGAGGTGCAGTATAGAGAAGGGGCAGCATGGTGGCCAGTGTGAGGGCACAGTATGGAGGAGGGCACAGTATGCTGAGGAGGGGGAATGTGAGACTGAGGTGCAGTATAGAGAAGGGGCAGCATGGTGGCCAGTGTGAGGGCACAGTATGGAGGAGGGCACAGTATGCTGAGGAGGGGGAATGTGAGACTGAGGTGCAGTATAGAGAAGGGGCAGCATGGTGGCCAGTGTGAGGGCACAGTATGGAGGAGGGCACAGTATGCTGAGGAGGGGGAATGTGAGACTGAGGTGCAGTATAGAGAAGGGGCAGCATGGTGGCCAGTGTGAGGGCACAGTATGGAGGAGGGCACAGTATGCTGAGGAGGGGGAATGTGAGACTGAGGTGCAGTATAGAGAAGGGGCAGCATGGTGGCCAGTGTGAGGGCACAGTATGGAGGAGGGCACAGTATGCTGAGGAGGGGGAATGTGAGACTGAGGTGCAGTATAGAGAAGGGGCAGCATGGTGGCCAGTGTGAGGGCACAGTATGGAGGAGGGCACAGTATGCTGAGAAGGGGGAATGTGAGACTGAGGTGCAGTATAGAGAAGGGGCAGCATGGTGGCCAGTGTGAGGGCACAGTATGGAGGAGGGCACAGTATGCTGAGGAGAGGGAATGTGAGACTGAGGTGCAGTATAGAGAAGGGGCAGCATGGTGGCCAGTGTGAGGGCACAGTATGGAGGAGGGCACAGTATGCTGAGGAGGGGGAATGTGAGACTGAGGTGCAGTATAGAGAAGGGGCAGCATGGTGGCCAGTGTGAGGGCACAGTATGGAGGAGGGCACAGTATGCTGAGGAGGGGGAATGTGAGACTGAGGTGCAGTATAGAGAAGGGGCAGCATGGTGGCCAGTGTGAGGGCACAGTATGGAGGAGGGCACAGTATGCTGAGGAGGGGGAATGTGAGACTGAGGTGCAGTATAGAGAAGGGGCAGCATGGTGGCCAGTGTGAGGGCACAGTATGGAGGAGGGCACAGTATGCTGAGGAGGGGGAATGTGAGACTGAGGTGCAGTATAGAGAAGGGGCAGCATGGTGGCCAGTGTGAGGGCACAGTATGGAGGAGGGCACAGTATGCTGAGGAGGGGGAATGTGAGACTGAGGTGCAGTATAGAGAAGGGGCAGCATGGTGGCCAGTGTGAGGGCACAGTATGGAGGAGGGCACAGTATGCTGAGGAGGGGGAATGTGAGACTGAGGTGCAGTATAGAGAAGGGGCAGCATGGTGGCCAGTGTGAGGGCACAGTATGGAGGAGGGCACAGTATGCTGAGAAGGGGGAATGTGAGACTGAGGTGCAGTATAGAGAAGGGGCAGCATGGTGGCCAGTGTGAGGGCACAGTATGGAGGAGGGCACAGTATGCTGAGAAGGGGGAATGTGAGACTGAGGTGCAGTATTTATATCTAAATGCTACAGTGCGTGCTCTACTGTTACGGCTAAAATTGTTAACGTTATTGGGCCCCCACCAGATTTTCTGCCCAGGGGCCCCCACCAACCTTAATCTGGCCCTGCCAAACCATCACTGATTGTGGAAACTTCACACTAGACCTAAAGCAGCTTGCATCGTGGACTCTCCTCTCTTCCTCCAGACTCTGGGACCTTGATTTCCAAATGAAATGCAGAATTTACTTTCATCTGAAAACAACACCTTGAACCACTGAGTAACAGTCCAGTTCTTCTTCTCCTTGGCCAAAGTAAGATGCTTCTGGCGTTGTCTATTGGTCATGAGTGGCTTGACACAAGGAATGCGACACTTGTAGCCCATGTCCTGGATACGTCTGTGTATGGTGGCTCTTGAAGCACAGACTCCAGCAGCAGTCCACTCCTTGTGAATCTCCCCCAAATTTTTGAATGGCCTTTTCTTAACAATCTATCAAGGCTGTGGTTATCCCAGTTGCTTGTGCACCTTTTTCTACCACACTTTTTCCTTGCACTCAACTTTCCATTAATATGCTTCAATACAGCACTCTGTCAACAGCCAGCTTATTTAGCAATGACCTTTTGTGGCTTAACCTCATTGTAGAGTGTGTCAAAGACTGCCTTCTGGACATCTGTCAAGTCAGCAGTCTTCCCCATGATTGTGTAGCCTACTGAACTAAGGGACCATTTTAAACACTTAGAAAGCATTTAGAAAGCACTTGTTTTGTGGTAGTTATTCTAGTTTTTTGAGATAATGACTTTTGGGTTTTCATTGGCTGTAAGCCATAAACATCAACAGTAACAGAAATAAACACTTGAAATAGATCCCCCTGTGTGTAATGACTCTATATAATAATATATGTTTCCATTATTGTATTGAATTACTGACAAAAATAAACTTTTTGAGGATATTCTAATTTATTGAGATGCACTTGTATGTCTTTCGGCGGGTGCGCACCTTATACATACTGTAGATGTACATGCACGCACCATTATTTTTCCTTTCCACACTTCTTAGCTTTGTGTTGTTTCATCAAGTGGTTCCATGCTGACTCCGACAAGTTCTGTGTTCATTTTTCAAGCAGCTGCTGAGCTCCTGTCACTGATTTGATTTGTGAAGAGCTCAGAGGGCTAGAGATGTGGCAGAAACACTCACTCCTGTGATAAAACAAGCAGTGAAATATGTTATTTCAGAAAGCAGCAGCTGTGAGCCCCTGCTGTGTCATCTCTATACTCTGTTGTCAGAAGTGACTTATGCTCCCTCCCTGAATATGAGCTGTGGTATGTGTTGATCTTGAACTGTAGCATTTCTTTATAGTCACACACCGCAAATAAGAAAGTACATAGCGGGGGAGACACATTTATTAAATTATCTCAGCACATAAACTTATTTTTCACACGCAATTATTCTAAACTATATTAATTAAAATGTACTTTGTTTGTGAAACAACCCCTTTAATGAATTGGCCTCATGGTGTATATAGAAAACGATTTTGCACATGTTGGCTTTTTAGGGAAGTGTGTGCACCCATCCAACACTCAGATATGTGAGTAAGCAGGAACCACTTTGCATTAGCAGCACATAGCAGGGAGGAACATCTGTCACGCAGGGTGGATTGATTTAAATCACGCCGATTTAAATCATGATTTAAATCACAATTTAAATCAAAAGATTTTTTTTAATATAAATCACGATTAAAATGAGACGTGAGAGCAGTGTGCATGTGCGCCCATAGTTACACGGACGAAACTAGGGGCAACGATCTAACGCCAGGGTGAGGGGGGACCCCAAAGTAAGTAAAAATCTTTTTTGTTTTACTATATGGCAGAAATCAACTCTGCAATGGAGTGGCTCGCCAATACTAACCATGACATTGTGGCAACTGTGCTGAAATTGAAGTGTGAATCTGCACCATTTCAAAAATACATGTTTGCAGATAACGTCGTTAATGAACTAAAACCACTGGACTGGTGGAAGTCGCAATCACTTGTTCTTCCAGCAAAGATAATAAATCTAGCTACTCAGCTACTGACTGCATCGGCTTCATCCGCAGGAGTAGCGAGATTGTTTTCTTCATTTGGTTTTGTGCACACAACAGTCCGAAACCGCTTAGGAACTGCTAAAGCAGGACAACTGGTTTTCCTATTAAAAGTCCTAAATAAACAGTAGGCTTAAAGGACTGATGTATTCACTGAAGATGTTTGCTTACTTCAAACGTTAGAGATAGGCTATTGTTAAAAAGTACTTACTCTCTGTAGTTCAATTCTGAGTGTTTAATAGTGCAAATAAAAATTATTAGGTTTCATAATCAACTGTTTTAATATTTTTATTTGTGTAAAACAATTAGATTTGCAAAAAGACAAAGTTTTGCTTGTGTACAACTTGATTAAAAAATCTGATTTAAATCAAATGATTTAAATCAAAAAAATCTGATTTAAATCAAAAAAATCTGATTTTTTTGATTTTTTTAAAAAAATCAAGATTTTTATCCACCCTGCTGTCACGGCATCACATGTTAATACTGGAGTAGTATGACAAAATAGGTCAGTATCAAAATATATACCGTATATACAATTGATAAATAAAAACACAGACGAAAATAAACACCCATCTAATACACAGTCATAACGGTCACAATAAGAAGTCAGTATACAGGTCAGTGAAATCCAGAGAAACTATGCCTAATTAATAGGGTCCAAAATGTTTGAAACAAATCTGTACATAATTCCTAGTGGCAAAAAGAAGTTATTGAAATGCGGTAAAGAGGCATCTAAAAGAATGCTCAACTAACAGTAGATGACACCCAATATTCATAGGGCCTGCAAGTGCAAGATGTATGGAGGAATTTTTTCATAAATGGTTACTTGGCCTAAAAGAGTGTGCAAGTAAGTACCAAGGGGCAAAAAGTTTCCATGCTACTAGAGATGAAGGCCCCAACGCGCGTTTCGCCTTAGCTTCTTCTTCCCTTGGAAGGAGCTCACACTTTATCCGGAAGTGTTCTTTGCAAGAGTTGTTTTTCTCTTTGTATAATGTAACAGAGAAATGTAATGCCAAATGTTTGTGTGAACCTAGCTTAAAGGGAATGTATTGGTAGCTTTTTGCCATGGAATCTGATAGCAGCATAATGTAGTGCAAGAGAGTCTAATTCCTGCGACGTGTCACTTATAAAGAGAAATGTAATTTCACACCGGGAGTGAGGAGACTCCCGGTGAGCAACGCAACACAGAGGGAAGCAATACAACAGAAGGCTCTGGTGCTAGGTAGAGGGGAGTGGAATAACCTCTTTACACTCTCCTTAGTATGATCCCTGTACTCCCTATGATCCTTAGATGCGTCCTTCCCCCATGCGCCATCATGTGCCAAGGCCCTTGCTGGCCCTTAAGTCACCCTGACTAGTGAAGGCCAGTAAAATGCTAGTCTTGTCACTGCAATAAGACAGCACGAGGAAGGTAAGACAAACAGGTGGGGAATGACACAACAAATAACACTCAATGGTTTCTCCAGCAGGAACTTCTCAGCTGCAACAAAAGCAACACCTCAGCTCCTCCAGAGACAGGCTTCTTCAAAGTGGACAGAATAGATTAAACTATTGCCAGCATAGTTTAACAGAAGGGAGTGGCTGCAGCTGAGGTTACAACTGCCTGTTATATTGCAGCAGGAATGAACAGAACCTTAACCCCATCAGCAATAGATGGAATTAAATGAGCTCCAACTCAGTATAAATGATGACCAGGCACTAAGGAGGATCTGCGATCAACTAAATACTGTGACCCTCTGACCCCAGAACCCCTCCTCCCCAAAATCACATCAAGCCGTGCCACATTCATGACTCGTAATATCAAATCCTGGTGTGAAGTTAGCTTTAAAGGGAATGTATCTACAGATTTTTGCTATGGAATCTGATAGCAGCATAATGTAGTGGCAGAGAACCTGATTCCAGCAAAGTGTCACTTACTGGACTGCTTGGTGCAGTTTTGATAGAATCCCACTTTTGTCTGATGAAGATGTAGCAGAACTAAGATTCCTGGCTTATGTATAGCCCCGCCCACATCCGTGACTGGCAGTTTCCTGTGTACACTGTGAATTGTTAGAAAGCTGCCAATCAATGGTGGCGGTGGGGTTACACAGATGAGCCTGACTGCTGTGCACTTGAGACCTTCTCCTGTAATGATACTACTGCTGATGAAACAGTGATTGTATTGAAACTATAGCACATAACCTAATAAGTGACACATCACTGGTATCAGGGTCTCTGTCTCTACATTATGTTGCTCTCAGATTAACTAGCAAAAACCTGCTGACAGATTCCCCTTCAGCTGTTTATATGTTACATATATTGTGGTATATATATTGAGCATACAATGCAGTTTGTAATCAGGCCTTGCTTGTATTAAATTTCTTTGTAAATGTGGTTTTCCTTTTTAATGTTTTAATGTTTCAATTTTTTTTCTATATAACAGACAAATAGACCATCCCTCATCCAGATAAGTGCAGACATGTCTTCTGACCCCACCACACCAACGCAACCCCTACAGTCCCCGAAGTCACCGGTAGCTCCATCATACCCATTCCACAGAGAAGGGAGCCGACTCTGGGAGAGAAGTCACCTTTTTCTAGGAGAACTGCCAAGCCCTCTACCAACTAAGAGAACTCGTACATATTCAGCGTATGTATACTAAAAAACCTCAACATTGAAGAAATGTACAGCTGTAACGATTTTGTATTTGTGTCTCTCATTTTCCAAAATTGCTAATCCCATATAAACTAAATTTACATTTGAACACTAAATTATACAATTTGAGTACTTCCCTAATGAGAAGCCCATAATCTGTACAAATTTATTGAGAAACAAACTGAAATCATTTTGAGGGTGCTATATAAATAACAAAACTGGTTGCATAAGTCTGAACACCCTCCTAGAACTTTTGATGTTGTGTTCAGAATTAGCCAATCACATTTACTCATGTTAAATAGTAATCAGTACACGGCTGCCATCTTTTACAGTGATGATAACCTCACATAAAGTTTAGCTGTTCTTGCAGGATTTTCTACAATTTTCTTAGTTGCATTTTACAGCAAAATCAGTAGCTTACAACACAGGAAAGGGATCTCATTCTTAAAAGTTATCAGTCAAGAGAAGGGTTCACATTTTTTTCTAAGGCATCAGATACAGTACATCAACAAATACTATGAAGATATTCATCGAGAAGTGGCTTAAATTTGGGACAACTGAACATCTCTCAAAAATTGATGAAAATACAAGAAGAAAATTTGTCAGGGACGCTACCAAGGCTTAAACCAACAGTAAAGGAGCTGCAGGAATTTCTGGCAAGTACTGGTTGTACACTGCGATTGACAACAATCTCCTGTATTGTTCATGTCTAGTTTGTAAGGTAGAGTGGCAATGCGGTAGCCTTTTCTTACAAAGAAAATTATTCAAGCCTGGCTATGTTTTGATGTTTGTCCTAACCTAAATTAACTCTGTCAAAAGCATGTGGGAAAGCATGTTATAGTCGGATGAGACCAAGGTAAACCTTTTGAGGATAATTCTAAAAGGTATGTTTGTCAAAAAGCCAAGCCTGTGCATCACGAAAAGAACATGATACACACAGTGAAGCATGGTGGAGGCTGCAATACGCTTTAGGGAACTGCAACTGGGGCTTTAGTCAAAGTGGAGGGAATTATGAAGAAATGTCAATTAATTTTGCATCAAAACCTTCATGTCTTTGCTAAAAAGCTGAAGATGAAGAGGAATTTCACCTTTCAGCACAATGACCTGAATCCTAATAAATCTATGTGTTGACCTGAAGAGGGTGCTGTACACAGGAGATGCCGTCACAATTTTACAGATTTGGAGCGTTACTGCAAGGAAGATTGGGTAAAGATTGCTAATTCTAGATGTACCATTGTGATAGAGCTCCTGCCCAAAAAGACTGAATGCTGTTAGTTTAAGGGTGTGTATATTTATGCAACCACATTATTTTAGTTCTTTGATTTTTCTTTTTTTCCAGCCAAAAAGATTTGTTTGCTTTTCAATTGTATTGTACAGATTATAGATTACATTAAAGGGGAAAAAAGTTCTGTAATTATTCTAATTGATAAAACTTTTTTTACATTACAAAAAAATCTTCATTTTAGTGTGTAGACTTTTTATATGCACTCTAGCAATGTAAGATGTGTAAGAGGGCTTCCTCTATCACTCCATCTGTATTTATGTTCATCTATAGTTTAAAAATAGTAAAACACTTTCTGTTGCTGCAATTATAGTAACCTGTAGGATAAAATGGAAATTACTTTTTAAGACTTTTTAAAGATTTGTTTCTACAAATGTGTCAACACAAACAATAATATAAAATAATAATAAAATCTACAGGCTCTAAAATTGGCAACATCTTTACGGGTTAATCAGGAAATCCAAGTTAAATATGATCTGATATCTCAAGATGCGCAAGAAAAATGATGTTTGTGAAGTTTCTGACCTTTAAAGAGGAGCTTTCACAACTTGTAACCTTATAAACTTCACATTGCTGCACATTGTAGCAGAAATGTTAATTAAAAATATTTTTTTTCTGTTTTTATTTTCTCCACTCCATTGTGAACATACGAGTATAAGGCAATTACTGGCACTTTATGTGTTAAAGGGAACCTGTCACCAGGTTTTTCCCTTTTGAGCTGCGGTCACCACCAGTGAGCCCTTATATACAGCATTCCAGAATACTGTACATAAGAGCCCAAGCCACTTTGTATAACACAAAACCCACCTTTATAATTCTCACCTAGGAGGCAGTCCGGTCCGATGGGTGTCGCTGCTCTGGGTCCGGCGCCTCATCGATCTGTGTGATTGCCATCCTCCTGCCCAGCCCCGTGTGCATGGCGCATCCTGCATCATTCACAGAGGCCTGCATTGAGGTCCTGCAAATGTGCATTTTGATCTGCTCAGCTGAGGGCACATCAAAGTACAGTAGTGCACATGACCAAGTGGTCTTTGAACTTTTCTCGCGCCTGTGTATTACAGTATTTTGCTCTGCCCTGAGCAGGGCAGATTAAAGTGCACATGCGCAGGAGCGCGATGGAGGCCTCTCTGAATGACACTGGACATGTCTTGCGCATGGGGCTGGGCTGGAGCACAGCGATTGCAAAAAGAGAGGAGGCGCCGGACTGAGAGTGGCTACACCTATCTGACCGAACCACCCCCCAGGTGAGTATAATAAAGCTGTTTTTTACATTATACTGTGCAACTTGGTCTCTTATATACAGTATTCTAGAATGCTGTATATAAGGGATCACTGGTACTGGTCTCATCATAAGGGAAAAACCTGGTGACAGGTACCCTTTAAATTTCATATCATCCAACTGGGCATTTCTTTCAGCTCTGTGAGCATATACTTCAACCCACTAAGGCGCCCACAGAAATTGACAAGTGTGAATACTCCCTTATGTAAAAAAAAATAAATAAAATACATTAAATACCATATAATGTGGGTGGTGTAAAGGCTGAAGAAATTTCAGTCCAAATCTCTTTCTATTTATTGCCCCAATCTAAACTAATTTCTTATATGGCTGTCTTAAAAATTCCCTACTCTTCTCTATCTACACTGTTCAACTACTTTTAATTGTTTTCCCTACTTCCTGTCTGATTATGCTTTGTTTGAGAACCCCAGTGCATGCTGGGATGCTCAAACAAAGCATCATTAGGGGGAAGAGGCTGCGGTCACTGTCACGGTCTCTGCCCCCTCCCTGAAATGAAGCGTCATCAGTGTGTTAGATCGCGTAGTCAGGGAAGGGTTGGAAATGTTCAATGCAGCCGTATTGTAAATGTAGTTTAGATTGGGGCAATAAATAAATAGGGCTTTAGATGTACATTTTTTCAGCCTTTAACATACACAAGGCTTCCTCTGCTCTAGGCTGGTAATAGCTTCCAATGATATTGTGAAATAATTTCAGAATGCTGATGTAACAATAACATGCTAAAACATATGCATTCATGTTTCTTTACTTAACACTGAAAGGAAAGTATTCAATGTATAAGTTCTGCAAACGTCAGGTCACATGGGTATAGACATTGTTTGTTTTAGAATGTCAAGATCTGCTGACTTTGGTTTAACCTTTTGTTTCAGTTTTAAGAACAAAGCAAAACAATAAATAAGAATAGTAAAAATACACAACAAACAAAGATGGTGCATAGTGTCAGTTACTTGAGCATTTGTGATCATGTCCTGAAATTAAAAGCTTGTACTTAAGGCCTATTCCATTGGTGGGACAATGTTCACCCGGCACATCTACATTTCTCATTAGCACTGCAAGAGCTTCTGCAGGACCAATCTACAAGGGTGTATGCAAGCAGTTCTCCCGTTCCCAGGGCCATGGGTTCATTACCCCTGAAAATGGAACTGAAGATATATTTGTACATATTTCTGAGTAAGTGCTCTTTACTGTATCATATTTGTTTAAAAAGCCAGGTGATCATGCGATAATGTATATGATTATGTAATCGTACTGTATACTGCCAGTGTTCAATGAAAGCCCGCAGCAACTTAACAGCTGCATGTGTAAACCTGATTCTAACATGTAAAACTAAGAAAAAGAATCGAAAAGAATCTTGTTGCAAATGTCACGTGTGCAGTGGCATGCAAAAGTTTGGGCACCCCCTGTCAAAATTACCGTACTGTTTTTGTGAACAGCTAAGCAAGTTCAGGATGAAATGATCTATAAAAGGCATGACGTTAAAGATGACACATTTCCTTTCTATTTTAGGATATATATATATATATATATATATATATTTTTTTTTTACACACACTAGAAGGTGGTCTGATTCTAACGCATCGGGTATTCTAGAATTTATTGTGTAGTTAATGTATGATTTTTGTTATATATATAGATGTTGTTGTGTGTAGTTGCCAAGTGTTTGTGTAGGGCGCTGTAAATGTTCTGGGTGTTGTCTGGGTGTGGAGGTGTGTGAGAGCGGTGTTGTTTGTGTGTTGCGTTGTGTGTCTGTTGTGTTGTTTGTGGAGCGCTGTGTGTCTGCAGCGTTGTGTGTGTGTGGTGCTGTGTGTGTTGCGCGGTTTGTGTGGGTGTGTGTGTGTTTTGGGGGAGGTATGTTTTGTGCAGTGTGTGTGTGTGTGTGTGTTGCGCGGTGTGTGCGTATATTTGTGTGTGCCGCGGTGTTTATGTGTTGGGTGTTGTGTGTGTGCGGAGTTGTCTGTGTGTGTGAGCGTCTGTGTAGGGTGGTGTTTGTGGTTCCCAGTGTGTGTGTGGTGTATTGTGATGTGTTGTGCGGTGCCTCGTGTGGCGTTGTGTGTGTGTGAGTGTGTTTTGGGGGGAGGTGTGCACCCCCATCGTGCTCCATCCCCAATGCTGTGCACCCCCCATCGTGCTCCATCCCTCATGCTGCGCACCCCCCATCGTGCTCCATCCCCCATGCTGCACACCCCCTTCATGCTCCATCCCCCGTGCTGTGCACCCCCAGCGTGCTCCATCCTCCATGCTGCGCACCCCCATCATGCTCCATCCCCCATGCTGCACACCCCTATCGTGCTTCATCCCCCCATGCTGCGCACCCCCATCGAGTAGTCCTGGAGGGAGAGGAGTCTAATAGTAGGAGTAGTCCTGGGGAGAGAGGAGTATAATAGGAGGAGTAGTCCTGGGGGGAGGTGTCTAATAGGTGGAGTAGTCTTGGGGGGGAGGTGTCTAATAGGTGGAGTAGTCCTGGGGGGAGATGTCTAATAGGTGGAGTAGTCCTGGGGGGAGATGTCTAATAGGTGGAGTAGTTCTGAGGGGAGGTGTCTAATAGGTGGAGTAGTCCTGGGGGGAGGTGTCTAATAGGTGGAGTAGTCCTGGGGGGAGGTGTATAGGTGCCCAATGTGTGCGGGGGGCGGGGCCGAGCGGCCAACGTGTGCGGGGGGCGGGGCCGAGCGGCCAACGTGTGCGGGGGGCCGGGGTCGAGCGGCCAACGTGTGCTGTGCGAGAAGCGGGGCCAAGCGGCTAACATGTGCGAGGGGCGGGGCCGAGCGGCCAATGTGTGCGGGGGCAAGGCCGAGCGGGCAACGTGTGCGGGGGTCGGAGCCAAGCGGTCAACGTGTGCGGGGGGCAGGGCCGAGCGGCCAACGTGTGCGAGAGGCGGGGCCGAGCGGCCAACGTGTGCGGGGGCGGGGCCGAGCGGCCAACATGTGCAGGGGGCGGGGCCGGCCGAGTCAAGCGGCCAATGAGTGTCGGGGGGCGGGGCAGGGCTGAGCCGAGCAGCCAATGCGACGGTTGTCACTGTAATGACGTCATTTTGGAGCAAGATAGACAAACAGACAGACAGAATAAGGCAATAATATATATATTGTGAGACTGTGACCGGGATTATCTATGACGACCGGTACGTCTCGCCCCGGTTGTGCTCACTCCATGATAGAAAGTAACTCCACTCCGGGGTTAATGCTGTTTCCCTACAGGGTTAAAAGGAAACAGGAAGATGGGCGTGGGGCCGGGTGTGAGGGAGTGAACACAACTCCCTGAGTTCTCTGCCGGAAAGGCACATGTGTACTGTTGTGGACTTTTGTTTGGATATTAAACCGTGTGCTGTGAACCTTGGTGCCTGGATCCCGTGTCTTCTGCTGCGCAGCCGACCACGCTACCTCACATATGGTGGAGAATCGGCGGGCATGCCAGCCCGGTGAGGTGTAGCTTCCATTTCTGGTGACCCGGTAGCACATGTCCTGGATTCAAGCGGCTATACTACAGCCCAAACCCGGCGATGCCATGGAGGACATACTAAAGCAGCTGGCTCAGGCTACTGCACAACAACAACAGACGAATACACACCTGCTCCGGACGTTGGATCATCAGCAGCAATCCTTGAAATTGCAGGAACAGAGGCACCAAGAACAGATGGTCCTCCTGGCCAAGTCGATCCGTGCCGGACCGGCAGCAACAACCCCGGGACCGGGTGACGACGGCAGCGTCCGGAAAGCGGTGAGACAAGCGTTGCAAAAGATGACCCCGGGGGATGATGTGGAAGCGTTCCTGGCGGTGTTTGAGCGGGTGGCCGAGCGGGAAAAACTGCCGACCCCCCAGTGGGCTGAGGTATTGTCACCCTATCTGACAGGGGAGCCCCAAAAAGCGTACCTGGACCTCTGTACCGAGGACGCCTTAGAATATGCGACCCTGAAAGCCGAAATACTTGCTCGGATGGGGGTGAATACCTATGTACGGGCTCAGCGGGTAAATCAGTGGTTCTATGAGGAAGCCAAACCCGTACGCTCCCAGGCCTATGACTTGTTGCATCTCGTAAAAAAGTGGTTGCAGCCTGACACTCTGAGCCCGGCGCAAATGGTGGAAAGGGTAGTTGTTGATCGTTTTGTACGCACTTTACCCGTCACCATTCAACGGTGGGTTGGACAGGGCGACCCAAGTACCCTGGACCAATTAGTGGGCCTGGTAGAGCGGCATGTGGCTACGCAGGACTTGATACGGGACACTGAGACTTTGCGTACCGCCCGTCGGTCCGGCCCCTCCAAGCCTAGGGTCAAGGACCCACCGCTGACACCGGTGCGGGAGTCCGCTACCGTCCCGTCTGAGGCCGCGCCCTCCGTCCCTGAGGTCCGGAAGGCTATGTACCCTAAACGACAACTCGTCAAGGGGGTTTCCTTCCCTATTAGATGTTGGCGGTGCCAGCGGGTGGGACATATGGAAGCCCAGTGTCCACTCACCACGGAGCCCATGGATTGTGGGGTTACCCGGCGGGGTTCAATGTATGCTCAGGTGGTGTGTACCGCTGACCTGGTCTACCCAGAGACTGAGCCCCACTTGTGCCAAATACAGGTGAATGGATGCCCGGTTACAGGCTTGTTGGATTCCGGAAGCTTAGTGACCCTTGTGCGATCAACCCTAAGGGCTAAAGTAAAGGCCACAGGACGTACCGTGGGGGTGGTTTGCATACATGGGGACCGCCGAGACTATCCCACGGGGATTGTCACCATCACAGCACCTTGCGGTCAGGTGCAACATGAGGTAGGACTTATTAACACTCTTCCCTATGACGTGATCCTAGGAAGGGATCTGCCCTATTTTTGGACTTTATGGAAGGGACCTCCTAAGTCCCCTCAGATATTGGTCAGTCCGGGACCTGAGCCCTACAATCCTGAATCCGGGACGCCTGCCGTAGGGGTTCCCATGATAGGGACAGAATGTGAACCCGATAGGTCGCCCCTAGAGGTATTGGCAGGAGAGGCTGAGACGGTTGAGCCCATCCCGGAGTTGGAGGCATCCCCGGATACGTTTGGGACAGCCCAACTCCAGGACCCTACATTAATACATGCCCGGAGTCGGGTGACAGTAGTTGACGGGGTGGCACAGCTGCCCGGTGCCCAGGTAAGGTACCCCCATTTCGCTCTTAAGCAGGATTTACTCTACCGGGTAGATGAAATACGGGGCGTGGGAGTAGAGCAGTTGGTGGTGCCCCAGCCGTATCGCCGGCGGGTCCTCGACTTGGCTTATAGACACCCGATGAGTGGCCACCTAGGGGTCAAGAAAACGCAGGAGCGAATATTGCAAAGGTTCTATTGGCCCGGGGTCTTTGGGGAGGTAAAACGGTTCTGCGAAACCTGCCCGGAGTGTCAGCTTACCGCACCCCTGACCCACTTTCGCAGTCCGTTGGTACCGTTACCCATTATAGAAGTCCCTTTTGAACGGATAGGGATGGATCTGGTGGGGCCCCTTGTAAAGTCTGCTCGAGGGCACCAACATATCCTAGTGATCGTTGACTATGCCACCCGGTATCCAGAGGCGATACCTCTCAGACATACTGCGGCGAAGCTTATAGCTCGGGAGTTGTTTGCTGTGTTCTGCCGGGTGGGGTTGCCCAAGGAGATCCTTATGGATCAGGGGACCCCATTCATGTCTAAAGTGACCAAAGAGCTATGCCGGCTACTCCAGATCAAGCAGTTGCGTATGTCTGTGTATCATCCTCAGACGGGTGGTTTAGTGGAACGATTCAATAAAACCCTGAAAACCATGCTCAAAAGGGTGATTTCCAAAGACGGGAAAGACTGGGATATGATGCTTCCCTATTTGATGTTTGCCATACGAGAGGTGCCACAGGCATCCACGGGGTTTTCGCCTTTTGAGTTGTTATACGGGCGACATCCCCGGGGATTGTTGGACCTGGCAAAGGAACCATGGGAGCAAGAGCCCACCCCCCATAAAAGTGTGATTGAACACATTTTAGGAATGCAGAACAGCATAAGCGCGGTCATGCCAATTGTGAAGGAGCATTTACAGGAGGCTCAGGCCGCGCAAAGCGGCCGCTACAATAGACAAGCCACCGTGCGGACCTTTAAACCCGGGGATCGGGTGTTGGTATTGATCCCCACGGCGGAGAGTAAATTCCTGGCTCAGTGGCAAGGCCCCTACGAGATAAAGGAAAGAGTCGGGGTGGTCAACTATAAGGTATTGCAGCCCGGTAGGCGGAAACCTGAACAAATATACCATGTCAACTTATTAAAACCTTGGCAGGAACGGGAAAGCCTGATGGTTGATTTTCCCCCATCTCCCTCCTCTTCGGGTCGTTCAAACCCGGCTCCAGCAACCTCCGGAGAGGACGACCTGGAAGTAAGGATTGGAGAAGCCCTCACCAAGCAACAGAGGCGAGAGGCCAGACGGCTGGTTCAGCAGAACCCCGATGTCTTCTCCGAGTTGCCGGGTAGGACCAGTCTGATACGACATGACATTGTCACCGAGCCTCACCTGAAGGTACGCCTGAAGTCATACCGGGTGCCGGAGGCTCGAAGACAAGCCATATCAGAGGAAGTGAAGACCATGCTACGCCTGGGGGTCATCGAAAAATCCCGGAGTGAATGGGCTAGTCCCATTGTCCTAATACCAAAACCCGATGGCTCCTTAAGGTTCTGCAATGACTTTAGGAGATTGAACGAAATATCCAAGTTCGATCTCTACCCCATGCCCCGGGTGGATGAGCTGATTGATATGCTGGGACAGGCGCGATATTTCACCACGCTCGACCTGACCAAGGGGTACTGGCAGGTGCCACTGACGGAGTCCGCAAAGGAGAAAACCGCTTTTGTTACACCGGAGGGTCTCTTCCACTATGTTGTCTTGCCTTTTGGGTTACATGGCGCTCCGGCCACGTTCCAGAGGTTGATGGACTTGGTGCTGGAACCCCACCAGGCGTATGCCTCAGCGTACCTTGACGACATCATTATTTACAGTTCTGAGTGGCAGACCCACTTGGAACAGGTACAAGCGGTGGTGAACGCGCTCCGAACAGCAGGATTGACAGCCAATCCCAAGAAATGTGCGTTGGGACTCACGGAAGCCCGCTACTTGGGCTACGTAATAGGCCAAGGAGTGATTAAGCCCCAAATTAACAAGGTTGAGGCGATCCAGAAGTGGCCTAGACCCCTGACCACGAAGCAGGTTAGGGCCTTCCTGGGTATCGTGGGGTACTACAGGAGGTTTGTAAAAGATTTCGCGGGACTATCAGCCCCCTTGACGGACCTTCTCAAAGGCAAGAAGTCCGTCATGGTGCGCTGGACTTCGCAGGCCGAGGACTCCTTCCGGGCCCTGAAAGGGGTCCTGTGCGGACAGCCCGTTCTTGTAAACCCTGATTTCCGGAAGGAGTTCATAGTACAGACTGATGCCTCGGAGGTCGGCCTAGGGGCAGTGTTGTCTCAGGTAGTTCAGGGGGAGGAACACCCCGTCACCTTCCTAAGTAGGAAGCTCACCCCTCCCGAGCGGAATTATAGCGTAGTGGAGAAGGAGTGCCTCGCGATCAAGTGGGCCTTGGAGTCCCTACGCTGTTACCTGCTGGGACGGCAGTTTCGCTTGGTGACTGATCACTCTCCGCTGGTCTGGATGAGGTCCGCCAAGGAACGGAATGCCCGGGTTACCCGGTGGTTCCTTTCTCTGCAGAACTTCCGGTTTACGGTTGAACACCGGGCCGGTAGGTTGCAGGGCAACGCCGATGCCTTGTCCCGCGGCCCGTGTTTGATGGCAGGAGTTCAACCCCGCTCGCTTGAACTGAGGGGGGGGGGTATGTGAGACTGTGACCGGGATTATCTATGACGACCGGTACGTCTCGCCCCGGTTGTGCTCACTCCATGATAGAAAGTAACCCCACTCCGGGGTTAATGCTTTTTCCCTACAGGGTTAAAAGGAAACAGGAAGATGGGCGTGGGGCCGGGTGTGAGGGAGTGAACACAACTCCCTGAGTTCTCTGCCGGAAAGGCACATGTGTACTGTTGTGGACTTTTGTTTGGATATTAAACCGTGTGCTGTGAACCTTGGTGCCTGGATCCCGTGTCTTCTGCTGCGCAGCCGACCACGCTACCTCACAATATATATATATATATGTGTATATATATATATATATATATATATATGTATATATATATATATATATATATATATATATATATATATATGTTAATGTTATGGTGAAGAATCAACAACTTGTGGGACACAATTGTGAAGTTGAATGAAATTTATTGCTTATTTTGAACTTTTTTAAAAAATAAATAACTGAAAAGTGAAGCGTGCAATATTATTCGGCCCCTTTACTTTCAGTGCAGCAAACTCACTCCAGAAGTTCATTGAGGATCTCTGAATGATCCAATGTTGTCCTAAATGACTGATGATGATAAATATAATCCCCTGTGTGTAATCAAGTCTCCGTATAAATGCACCTGCTCTGTGATAGCCTCAGTGTTCTGTTTAAAGCGCAGATAGCATCATGAAGACCAAGGAACAGAACAGGCAGGTCTGTGATTCTGTTGTGGAGAAGTTAAAAGCTGAATTTGGTTACAAATAGATTTAAAAAACTTTAAACATCCCAATGAGCACTGTGCAAGCGATCATATTGAAATGGAAGGAATATCATACCACTGCAAATCTACCAAGACCCGGCCGTCCATCCAAACTTTCATCTCAAAGAAGGAGAAGACTGATCAGAGATGCAGCCAAGAGGCCCATGATCACTCTGGATGAACTGCAGAGATCTACAGCTGAGGTGGGAGAGTCTGTCCATAGGACAACAATCAGTCGTACACTGCTTAAATCTGGCCTTTATGGAAGAGTGGCAAGGAGAAAGCCATTTCTCAAAGATATCCATAAAAAGTGTCCTTTAAAGTTTGCCACAAGCCACCTGGGAGACACCAAACATGTGGAAGAAGGTGCTCTGGTCAGATGAAACTAAAATCAAACTATTTGGGCACAATGCCAAACGATATATTTGGTGTTAAAAGCAATACATCTCATCACCCTAAACCACCATCCCCACTGTCAAACATGGTGGTGGCAGCTTCATGGTTTGGGCCTGCTTTTCTTCAGCAGGGACAGGGAAGATGGTTAAAATTGATGGGAAGATGGATGGAGCCAAATACAGGACCATTCTGTAAGAAAACCTGTTGGAGTGCAATACTATTGTATGTACTGAGGATTTCGATTGCGTTAGGGCAATGACAACCAGAGACGAGTTCTTGGTGCAAAAGACGTTTTATAATATGTAACCGCAATATGTAAACAGAACAGAATATATACAGTAATATGTAACCGCAATATGTACACAGAACAGAATATACACAGTGGAACATAAACACAGTAAATACCTGCCGGGTTCTGAGCAAAGGGGAATTCCCGGGACCGCGCACTGGACTCCCCCAGGGAGACCGCCAGAAGCGAACCCCTATACAGGGGCTGTCCGGCAATCACCCCAGAAGGCCCAAATGCACAGCAGCCGGGACACAAAAGGGCAACAGTTATAGTCCAAAAAATGTCCGTACGTGATGTGAGTCCTAGGGTGGATATGAACGGAAGGGACCGGGCAGAAGTGCCGACCAGAGACGGCAGACAGAGTCCGAGCACAGTTGGATGAGAGGTGAAGCCCAGAGCTGGTGTCAGGTGTTTCAACCGGATCCAAACAGCAATCAGGAGATGAGAGCAGCAGGGCAGGAGTACACAGGAAGAAGTATACTCAGGCAACTAGACTAAGCTTAGGGGCAGGCTTTTAAACAGATGAACAGGAAGTAGGGCAACAGAACAGAAAACTCCATGTTAACAAAGGGCAAGATCCTTCAAAAGAAAACTGGAAATCCCGACACTCTGACATGGAGTCTTCAAAAGACCTGAGACTGGGATGGAGATTTGTCTTCCAACAAGGCAATGATCCCAAACATAAAGCAAAATCTACAATGGAATGGTTCACACATATACGTATCCAGGTGTTAGAATGGCCAAGTCAAAGTCCAGACCTGAATCCAATCGAAAATCTGTGGAAAGAGGTGAAAACTGCTGTTCACAAACGCTCTCCATCCAACCTCACTCAGCTCCAGCTGTTTGCAAAGGAAGAACGGGCAAGAATTTCAGTCTCTCGATGTGCAAAACTGATAGAGACATACCCTAAGTGACTTGCAGCTGTAATCGCAGCAAAAGGTGGCGCTACAAAGAATTAACTTAACGGAGACGAATAATATTGCACGCCACAATTTTCAGTTATTTATTTTTTTAAAAAGTTTAAAATAAGCAATAACTTTCATTCAACTTCACAATTGTGTCCCACTTGTTGTTGATTCCTCACCATAACATTAAAATTGTTATCTTTGTGTTTGAAGCCTGAAATGTGGGAAAAGGTTGAAAAATTCAAGGGAGACGAATACTTTCGCAAGGCACTGTATATATACTGTGTATGTGACGCCCCAGAGGCTCAGTCCCATCAGGAAATTGCATCTGGTTTAAGCTGTAATTCTCTTCCTGGTGAGAAGAGGTTAATCACTGATTTCTGCCACTTACATAGAACATCTAGCATGAGTCACCACATACAGGAAGTCAGACTGCAAGTGGGCACCAGAGCAATGGGTAATTCCCCAGCACTGCTGAGTCATTGCTGAAGTGGGGGTTGCTCTCAGTGAGTAAGGCTGCTTTCACACCTCCGGTTTTTCCTGTGCGGCACTATCCGGCACTTTGCAGGAAAAACGCAACCGTTTTTTTTTTTGCTGCCGGTTGCGTTTTTCCTGCATAGACTTTAATTAGTGCCGCATTGTGCCGCATGGGCTTGCGGTCCATCCGGTTTTTGCCGCTGCGGCAGATTTAGCCGATGTGGCGGCCGGATGGAACGTTGCCTGGTACATTTTTTTGTGCGGCAACAAAACCGCATCGCGCCGCATCCGGCCGATGCGGTGCATTTTTCAATGCATGCCTATGAACGCTGGATGCGTCAAAAACTGCATGCAGTTTTTGCCACTGCGCATGCTCAGTAGCATGCCGCAAGCGGCAAAAACCGGACGGGCCGCATTTAAAAAACTTATGCAAAGGATGCGGCTTTTTCGCCGCATCCGTTGCATAGGTTTTAGAGCCGGACTGGCCGGCTCTGCACCTACCGGATGTGCGAAAGCAGCCTAAGAAACACACCGACAGTTTCACTTTAGTCACAGAACAGTCTGAGACAACGAAGAGAGAACAGGTCCCCTGGGGGGAGCGTTACACCCGACTCCCCTCAGGGGGACCACCCTGGATACATGCCTAGGAGCTATCTCGAGAAGGAGAGAGTGCCATAACATCATGGCACTTGTAGTACCATGGCTACTATTATTGAGAGTGCTTCACAGAACTTCTATTGCTATGATCGGCCAGATTGGAAGAGGACTAGAGACAGAGGCGACCGGTGGAGATGGTGAGACACAGGAGACATGGTAGCTGGGGGGAGCTTAGCCACTTCCACAGTGCCAGCCCAGTCAGGGTGCAGAACCCTCGGTTGGGGACACCTTCACGGACTCTAACAAATCTGCAGAGGTTGGGGTTTCATGTCCCATCGCCCACCACCCAGTTTTCTGGAGCACAGTGACATATAGGATCCGGGGTTGGGTTTACAGCCAGGCCCCACGGCGAGGACCTGCGTCACCTGCATACGGGATGGGACACTTAACACAGACAGCGGAGTCCCCAAGTTGCTTCAGGTCACGGGGAGCTGTGAGTCGGCCCAAGGAGGAAGATCTCACACATTTCCACAGACACCAGTGATTGGCTCTGAATCACCCAGGAGTCCATCCATGGCGGCAAAAAGTAGCACCTCCAGAGAGCTTTAAGAACTGTGAGTAAACAGAACTTTGAACCGCAGCCCCCTGTGTGGTCCTTGTCATTGCCGGCAATGCCGCCCCGCGCTTCGGTGCCATCAACCGTTCCCATTGTCCTCATCCTCCCTGGGGCTCGCTCCACCTGTGGGGAGCTGGACTATCTTTGCTGCGTTAACATCAGCCCCAGAGGAGAGCAATACCTTGCAGCGGCGACTAGTCCCTGGCAGCATACCACGGGTGGCGCTGCAAAGCATCCCCCATTCCCATCCTACACCGCCCATGGGAGAGGAAAAGCCACAGGAGGGGTCGGCGGCCGAGACCTCAGTCACCATTGCAACCGGTGACGCTCTCCAGGGACTCTTCGCCCTCCTTCCATCCCCCTTTACACCGGACACGCGTTCGTTTGTCCTTTACATGTAGCCGATGGGGCCATGGAGCCGGGTCAGGTCAGTCACAGCAACCCCACAAAACCACTGGCCCAGTGATGAGTAACCCCTGAGGCCCCGTGGGGCGCTACATATATACACCTTTTTACATTTTTAAATTAATTAAAAAAATGGGCTGATGCAAAAGTATGGGGCACCCTGCATAGTTAGTACTTACTAACACCCCCTTTGGCAATTATCTCAACTTGTAAATGCTTTTTCTAGCTAGACAATGGTCTTTCAATTCCTGTTTCAGGAATGTTTATCCATTCTTCCTTGGAAAAGTCTTCCAGTTCTGTGAGATTCCTGGCTCGTCTTGCATGCACCGCTCTTTTGAGGTATTGCCACAATTTGCAATGATGTTCAGATCAGGGGACTGTGAGGGCCATTATAAAACCTTCAGCTTTCGCCTTTTTAGGTAGTCTATTGCTGATTTTGACATCATTATCCATTTGTAGAAGCCATTCTTTTTTCAACTTCAGCTTTTTTACAGATGGTGTTATGTTTGCAAGAATTTGTTGAAATTTCATTGAATCCATTCTTCCCTCTACCCGTGAAACATTCTCCATGCCAGTGGCTGCATCACAATCCCAAAACATGATAGATTTAGCCCTATGCTGAATGGTTGGCGAGATATTCTTTTCCTGAAATTCCGTGCCCTTTTTTCTCCATACATTACTAAAATGCATCAGGCTTGCTTAGATATTCTCTTGCTTACTTCTAATGCTGAATTTTATGGTGAAGAGAGGTTTTCTTCTGATGACTCTTCCATGAAGGTCATATTTGTGCAAGTGTCTCTGAACATTAGAACAATGTACCACAACTCCAGAGTCTGTTAAATCTTTTTGAAGATCTTTTGCAGTCAAGCAGGGGGTTCTGATTTGCATCTCTAGCAATCCTACGAGCAGTTCTCACAGAAATTTTGCTTGGTCTTCCAGACCTTATCTTGACCTCCACTGTTACTGGTAACTGCCATTTCTTAATTATATTTCGAGCTGAGGAAAGGGCAACTTGAAAATCCAACGCTTTGCTATCTTCTTATAGCCTTTTCCTGCTTTGTGAACCTACACCATTTTCATTTTCAGAGTGCTAGGCAGCTGATTAGAAGAACCCATGGATGCTGTTTTTGGAACAAAGTTAGAGGAGGCTGGGTTTTTATAAAGCTGTAAAATTTGCATCACCTGGCTTTTCCGAATGATGATAGTGAACATACCATAACCCTAACAGTCTAAGGTCTGAAACCTTGGTCATCAAAGTTATTTGAGCACACAAATCTCCAAAAGTGCCCAAGCATTTGAATCAACCCATTTTCCTTTTTGTAATTTTTAAAATATACAAAGGAAATGTGTCATCTGTAACTTTATGACTTTTAGAGATCATTTCATCTTCAAATGATCACAATAACAGTAATTTTGACCAGATGTGCCCAAAGTTTTACATGCCACTGTATGATGACCACGTCGCAGTTGCATTAGGTTTCTGATGCAATATATGCAAAAATTCAAGGCGTTTGAAAGTTTAAAAAAAAGTAAAATAATATTGTCAGAAATAATATTTATACATATTTTGCTATTAAAAAAGTAGAGTAAATTCTATTTTTGTTTTCAGAAAGAATATGTAACCACTTCACGACCAAATGACGTATATATACGTTGTAGGCGGTATCTGTCCCTTTCATGAAGTCTGATGCGGCAAGCCTGCATTATTCTCTGCACATGTCTGCTGATCTGATCAGTAGACATATGCAGCTAACAGGTTTGGGTGGATTGGAAATCTCCCCCCTTTTGCTCCATTGAAAATAAAACAATAACCGTAGTAAAAAATACACATATTTGGTATTGCCGGGTTCAGAAATACCCAATCTATCAAAATATAATATCATCTAATCTGATTGGTAAAGGGCCTAGTGAGAGAAAAAACAAAACGTCAGAAGTACGTTTTTTGGTTGCTGCAAATGGAATAACAGGTGATCAAAACATCACATCTACACAAAAATGGTATAATTAAAAACGTCAGCTCAAGACGCAAAAAATAAGCCATCACTGAGCCCCAGTTCCTGAAAATTGAGAATGCTACGGATTGCTGAAAATGGCGACAAAAACGCAATTCTGAATTTTTTTCACCACTTAGATAAATCTATACATGTTTGGTATCTACGAACTCGTACTGACCTGGGGAATCATACAAACATGTCAGTTTTACCATATAATTAACTTGATAAATAAAAAAACAAAAAAACTATCATAGAATTGCACTTTGTTTTACAATTTCACCACACTTAGAATTTATTTTTCCCGTTCTCCAGTACAATATAGGGCAGAATAAATTATGTAATTCAAAAGTACAACTTGTCGCACAAAGAAACAAGCCTTCATATGGCTGTAGAAACTGAAAAATAAAAATGTTATGGTTCTTGGAAAAAAAGGGAGGAAAAACCAGAAATAAAAAAATCACCTGGGGGTGAAGGTGTTAAAGCCTATGGGCATGTTTACATGGAAGGATTTTTTTGCAGACTGATTTTGATACATATGAAATGCCCAAGTAATAGCCCTCAGAAAAACAAAAATGTAATTAAAAAAAATATCAATCCTTTTTTTCTTGTAGTAAAAAAAAAACCCTTATTGCTATCAGAATTCAGAATTGTTATATCAGAATATATTTCTAAATATATTAACATATTTAGAAATATGTTCTGTTTGCATGTAGATATGACACATAAACGATTAATTCTTAGAACCTTAAAACCTTTCTACAGTATGCTGCTTTTTTTACATTAGACTGTCAGGACATTTAAGATTATTTTAAATAAAGAATAAAAATAATAATAATGATAATTAATAATAATAATAATAATAATAATAATAATAATAATAATAATGTGATTGCACAATGTTTCCAGAATTGCAGGTCTGTTTTGTAATTGTAATAGGATTGGAATTACATTTTTTGTCTATCACTCAATTCTTATTTTTTTTTTCACTTATTACAGCATTGAGGGGGAATATGTGCCCGTGGAAGGTGATGAAGTAACATACAAGATGTGCCCCAT
Organism: Anomaloglossus baeobatrachus; assembly: GCF_048569485.1. Classification (NCBI taxonomy): domain Eukaryota; kingdom Metazoa; phylum Chordata; class Amphibia; order Anura; family Aromobatidae; genus Anomaloglossus; species Anomaloglossus baeobatrachus. The sequence goes on along the minus strand of NC_134360.1, from coordinate 86,315,432 downwards.
CCCACCCAAGAACCAGAAATTTCAAGCTGTGGAAGTCATCTTGACCCATCTTTCTCCTCACACAAAGCATGAGACCTGGTCAGGACAGATAATCAGCTCTTAGAATTATCAATGCCTTCCATAGGTGGTGGGGACCAAACACAGACACAAAAAAAAAGCTGCCATACTGACCCAGTTTCTACACCTTCGAGAGTCATACCAGATCTTGAGGAAAGATTGAGCCAGTCATGCTGGGATATTTTTCTTTATTGAAGACGAGGAGTACAGACTGGTTCAAGCTGTCCCTAAGATCTGTAAATCATTTTTGGGCTTGTCACTTGCGCTAACATCAATATCACTGAGTTGGATTTCAGCCAGTATAGTATCAGGGTTCTCCTGATTTTCAGCATATAGCAGTTATAGTAGTGGGACTGACATGTTATCATCTGTTTTCACTCTTCTGGTCATTTTATGGGACCTTTTTTTTCTGCCATTTTTTGTTACTCAAGGAAATGCAAATTTCGAGCCTAACTTTTCACACTCTTAGCAGTTCTTAGCGGCATTTCTACATTTTGTATCATTAAACCACAGTTGCTGTATTGACATTTGTATTTTACAATTTTGTAACGCATCTGCACTGTAAAACTATTTTGGATCAACAGTTCACACCACATGGGATAATTGTTGGGCCTCATATAGTGTACACTTGTCTACGTTGGTGGAGGAAAACTTGAGATTATACAATGTTGATTGATGAAAGTATGACCTGCTTCCAGATTTCAGAATATTTCTGTCAGTTTTAATACTGTTGAAAGTATAGTATTGTGATTTTTTTTATATATATATTTTTTTGTGTGTGAGTGCCTTAATTGTAGTATCGTGCTCTGTTTTGTATTGGAGGCAATGCTTTTTTTATTTTTTTAGTTTGATTGGATTTGAACATTTGGTTTGCTTGCTTTTCTTGATGAGATGTATTCATTAATTCCACCGTCAGTATCACAGCACAGCTGTTTTTGCAGGTCCATATTATAGATTGTTACCGTTTAATAATTCATCAATAATGCTGTATTGTATATACATAACTTCATGATAATCTGAAGAAGTCCTGTTCAATATGTTACTGCCGCTGATACTCATATTTACAGTAGTAACCTCTGGCATAAAACACTTTATTTACCGCAAAAGAAGATGGCCCATACACGACTCCACAGGAGTCAGTGTGCATAAAACAGTTTTCATCACATTTATCCTCTCTATTAAACACTGAATTACCTGGATTTTTAGTAGTAATAATGAAATGCATGACACTTTTTAGATATTTCTTTACTTTGCATTTTATGTTTTTCTTGATAATGTTATCATCTGACTGTTTTTTCAAAAGTAAAATGAGTGCTGTATATTGAAGGGGTTATCAAGGACTTTGCTAAGAACTTACAGGCAGATAGTTGCCATCTACCTGCCACTTCTACCCGGTGCCGATCTCTGCCCGCCACAGAGCTGTCCTGCTGCTTCCAATGATGTTACGTTGACAGAGCAGCTTCTTCTCTTCTACTCTGTTGACAGGACATCACTGTCGATGTCATCTGACTGACAGATGGCTCCCTGGTGCCTAATTACGGGGAGCTGACTGTCCAACAGCATGACGTTAGCAGTAATGCCCTGTCAACAGAGCAGCGCAGAGGAAGAAAAGCTGCTTTGTTGACATGAAATTAAATGAAACAGCAAAAACGCTGGCAGGAGTGGTCCGTGACCGCTCTGAGCTGGCAGAGATTGTCACCGGGCAGGTAGGTAGTTGGTAACTATCTGCCTGTAAGTTCTTTGCTTATTCTTTTTTTAAATGGCGCTAAGAACTTACAGGCATATAGTTACCAACTACCTATCTGTCCTGCCCGGTGACAATCTTTGCTGGCTCAGAGAGATCACAGACTGCTCTTGCCAGCATTTTGCTGTGTCATTTGATCTCATGTCAGCAAAGCTGCTTTTCCTCTTATCTTCTGACCTGTTGATGGGGTGTCACTACTGACATCATGCTGTTTGACAGTCGGCTCCAGTTAGCCAGCAGGTAGCCAGCTGTGGGTCAGCATGACATCGGCACTGATGCCCTATCGACAGAGCAGAAGAGAAGAAGCTGCTCTGTCAACGTAACACACACGGAAGCTGCAGAAACACCAGTAGGAGAGGTCCATGACCGCTCTGAGCCGGCAGAAGTCAGCACTGGGCCGGCAGAAGTCAGCACTGGGCAGAACAGGCAAGAAATTAGCAGTTATGTGCCTATAAGTTCTTAGCCCCATATGAAAAGAAAATACGTGCAGCCCCAGATAGCAGCTTTAATATGAAGCAACTGATGTTTCCTCCACATACATTTTGAGTCAAATCCATCTACGATACAACAAAAATGATCAGTCTTCATATTCTGGCCATGTCCTACTTACATTCAGGAGAAGATTTTAGCTTGTTTTTCGATCTTCAGTTATTTTCGTTTCCACATATTGAGTAACCTGCATAATATAGCAGTACTGTTATTTATAAATATCTCCATTAAAGAAATAAATGGGCAATCAAATGTCATTAACAGTACATGCTGGAGGTATACATCAGAAAGATTTTCTGACATATACCCCTAATTTATGCCTCCGCATAGACATAGAGTAGCATATGTCGCCTGACAGCTCCCCTACTGCGATGTATTTTTTTTTGTACTGGATACCTCTGTACTGAGTAGCAGAGTCGATTATACCATACACAAAAACAAAACGTTTATTCCATGTATACTGGTGTCACAGAGGCTAAAAGAACACAGTTTTGGCCTTCATGCATTGAATGGGTGGCTTATAGATATTTTTGACGTGCGCGCCATGAGATCTACCGGGGCATACACCAAATCCACAATGCAAACATTGCAGTCAGTTTTTTTTTCTACTGAGAAAAAAAAAGAGAAAGAAAATATTCCAGTTTAGGAAATTACAACAGGTATGTGGAACTAAAAAAGTACTAAACACGTAAAGATCAAAATAAAATTAAAAATAAACTACCATCAAAAGTGACCTATGCATCATATAAAATATGTGAAACCTTAAAGGTGCAATATAAAATAAGTGAACGTTTTGGAATCACTAATAATTCGGAATTGATCATAAAATGTTATAGTAAAGACAGATACCATCTAATTGAACTAATAACAAATGATTGTAGTGTTCATGTCTTTAATTGAGCACATCGACTCAACATCCACAGTGCAGACTTAATAAGTAAGTGAACCCTTGAAGTTAATAGCATGTAGGATCCTTTAGCTGCAATCCACCAGCCTTTTCTGGTAGATTTAAAGATCATCCTTTCATAACTTTTTACACCCGAAACTGGCTCCTCATAAAATGTAGCTGTTATTTTTTATTTCTCATCTCTGTTTCTGAAATATTATCTTGTCAAATGTAGGCGCTGATTTCCCCTTCAACCAAGGGTGCATTACCACAGGTTATTCCCTGGGGCTTTTACTTTTCCCCTGTATAATGTAGCCCAATCAAAGGTAGGTGGCATCATACAGGGGAAAAGCAAAAAACTCCCCCAGAAATCTTAGAAGCAGCTTTCTCAGTGTGATGTGGTAAGACTGATATTTCTAACCATGTCACACAGATCTCACCGCCAACCCTTACTGACAACACAAGTGTAGGTGGAGGACAGCTGCACTCCATGTCATTACATTTAACCTTTCTACAGCTATACCAAGTATTGGAGAATAATGTCATGGTACCTGAAGTAGATTCAGAGCTCTGTATGTGTAACTTATCTCACAGTGCTGTCATGTCATGCATAGTGTGAATACCTGACATTGCTGTGAGAATAGAGCTGAGAAGAGAGAATGCAATCACAGTAGATATTAATAATATAATAATACAGTCCTGTCTGTAAGCAGCATGTAATACAACAAGAAAAGCTAATCGGATTGATATATAGTTTTGTTGGAAAAGATTCAATGTAACGTATTTTTTATTTAAACTTCTGCTCTTTGTGCATCTGGTGATTAAAAGTCTCTATGTGCACAGTTGTACAAAATAAGGCTGTCACTCACTAAGCTAGACCGGATTGTGGACTCCTAAATGAGAATAAAAATTCAAAAATTACAAATTATACTCAATTAATTCCCACAAAACTATTTATTAATATGTAAGAAGATCCAGCACTCAAGAGGCAGTAGAAAATGAATGTTTAATTTATGGCTGAAATGTCAAGGATGACGTTTTGGTCTATTCTGTCCTTTATCAAACCAACATAGCGGAAGAGAGTCAGGCAGGATGGCGAAAGTAAAGGCGCTTGTTGTGCTGATGAGCAGTACGATTCATTTTCCACTGCCTTTTGAATGCCGAATTCTTCTTATATATTGACACGGAGTGGGATCCTATCCCTGCACCAGCACGTAATTTGCCGTATTTCTCTTCTACCTATTTATTAATATGTTCAGCACTTTTGATTTTATTACATGCTACTCAGATTTGCATACGGTTATTGCAATACATTTATTGACCACACAGGAGGAGCTGCACCACAAATGCACAATAAATGGTAATGTAGGCTTAATGGGGCTGTCCACTACTTTAACATTGATAGCCTATTTTTTGGATAGTTCATCAATGTCTGATCGGCTGGGGTCCGACACCCTGCACTCCTACCAATGAGCTGTTCTCAGTGCCAACATCAGGCTGCCGGAAATGCTCAGTTCTGAAGCTGCTCCATCTTCTGATAGTGGGGCGGTTGAGTACTGCACATCCACCTCTCATTCAAATCAGTAGGATAATTATTACTATTAAATCAGTATAACAGCCATTATGGCCATACCTCTATTTTAACATGCATATTCCTGTTGAAAGGTTCTCTTTAAGCTTCTTTAAAGGGGTGGTTCACTACTCAGCATTAGTGGCCACATCGCTGTAAGACTCATAGGGAAGACTTTTCTCAAATACGTTGTGTAGTACATTCTGCCTCTGAGTGGCGCTATTGCGGTCCACTCATCCCCATCACTTGACCCCCGGTCTCCTTGACCTTTGAGATCTGGTGATCTCACGTCATCTTCCAGTTGACCCTACATCACCAAGGCGGGCCCCAATCTCCCTGAGTGACTGGGCTGTGGGCGGAGTGGCACTACTCATCACAGCCCAGTATCTCGTGTGCTCTCTCCTTTACTGCAGAGAGCCACAAGTAGGAGCAATGCTGAGCTGTGATGAGCAGTGAAACTTTACCCACAGCCCAGTCACTCAGGGAGACTGGGACCCGCCAAGAACCCAGGCAATGATGGCACCTGCGCATGGAGCATCTAATGACATTACACCAGCTGGTACATCAGTCTTACAATGTCATGAGGAGCTTGCTGTGCAGGCGCCAATTCTTCTGATGACACAAACCCGGGCAATAACGCTGCCTGTGCGGGGGACACACTGATGAGTGACCTGTCAATCAATTACTGGAGGCCAGTGGTGGGTGGCGAAATACAACAGAGCTGGTGAGTGCAGCGCCTGCCCAGATGCCCTTGAGAGTTAGGCTGCTTTCACACTACATTATTTTAACATGCGTCATGAACTTTTTTTGCTGTAAAAGTGGATCCTGTTTTTACAAAGAAAAACATGCAAACGCATGTGTTATTTTGCAGGATCCTTTCACTTGCAGTTTATGGGCGGGCATTGAAGTCATGTGATCGGGAGTGAGGGGAACTGAACATGATAGACTGGGAGCCGGTATCTGACAACTGCAGACGCTGGTAACCAAGGTAAACATCGGGTAACTAAGTGAAGTGCTTTGCATGGATACCCGATATTTACCTTGGTTACGAGCGTCCGTAGCTGCTAGGAGCCGGGCTGCCTGCTCCCTGCACACGTAACCAAGGTAAACATCGGGTAACTAAGCGAAGCGCTTTGCTTGGATACCCGATATTTATTTTGGTTATGAGCGTCCGCCGTTCTCAGGCGGGGGAGAGAGAGAGGGGGGGAGAGAGAGAGAGAGAGAGGGAGGGGGAGAGAGGGAGGGGGAGAGAGAGAGGGGGAGAGAGAGATTGATCACGCCAGGCTGGTTTCTGGGCATGCTCAGTAGAGCAACCAGGATCCTGTCTATCAGCACGCCAGCGTTCACATGCGTTTGCGTGCAGTATAGTCAGGATCCAGTGAAAAACAGTATTTGGATGCAGCTCAAAAACGCTACAAGTAGCGTTTTTGAAAAAAATTAAAAAACTGCAAGTCGCTGGATCCTTACTATAACACACGCAAACGCAGGTGAACGCATGTTGACGCGAGTCCATTGCAAATGCATTGAAATGAAAACGCATTTGCACTGGATCCATTTTTGCGTTGAAAAAATGTTCATGACGCATGTTAAAAAAACGTGTGAAAGCAGCCTAAAACTTCAAAATTAGATTCATCCAAAATGTCAATAGTTATCTCATGTTTTTGTAATTTTTGTTAATTACCATTAATTCATAAAGCACAAACTTTAAAACGTTGTAAATGCTGATATAGAAGTATATTTGATTTTTCTTTTTAATAGGTAGCAATGTGTGCTGATGAGGAGATACAAAATCACTACATTTATCAAAGTCTACTACCAAATTTCTTGGATTTCTGCCCTCTTATTGCCTCTAAATGAGATTTGTTTGGGGGGTAGTTGGTGAAATACAGGGTACGGTAGCTGAGGATTGCCCCAGCTGCTATCATATAGTTAAAACAGATTAGATTCCTACAGGTTTTGCATTTCTAAAAATGTTCATGAATATGTGATTGTCATGTCAATGATACCTAGGGACCTCCTACAGAGAATAATCGTGCTATATTCTGGAAAGTACATTGTCAGGCAAAAAAAGGCCACTTCACATTTTTTAAACACTTTGCAGAATTCAGTTAATTTGAAAGGAGAAGGAGAGATGAAACATTTCTTACAAATTATGAAACCTGTAGCAAATGATTGGTCAGTTTCTCTGGAATGTGTCAGTAAATCCAGGCAAAGGCAGCCATCTTTATATTTTATATAATGGAGTAATGTAGCTATATGTCTAATATTAAAGGGAATCTGTCAGCAAGTTTTCACTGCCTCTTCTAAGAGCAACAAGATGTAAACAAAGAGATCCCGAATCCAATAATGTATCACTTAGATTACTGTCTGCAGCCGTTCTGACACAATCGGAATTTTTAGATTTAGCAATGTTGCAGAGCTGAGAGAGTTGTCCCCGCCCACACCAGGCTCACTATAGAGATTGTACATTGACATTGAGGTGTTGACATTGACTGCCTTGCGCGTGACTTTGTAGTCTGGGCAATGAGAAGGGTAATTAACAACAGATTGGACTGTGACAAGACAGACATCCCTGAATTCTCTGTGTTAACCCATGCAGTCTACTGCTTACACAGCAAAAACCTGCTGACAGAATCCCTTTAAGAACAAAGGGGTAGTAACTATGATAAGCCAGTCCAACCTTCTTACAAACAGGGTTGTCAAATTGATTTTTTATTTCTTGTGGAAACTTCATAAAAAAAATTGCAGACAACCAACCATTTTTACGGACACAACGACAAGTAGGTGGGAAGGTTCTCTGAAATGTTTGGTCCTGCCCTGATGCACCGAGCGCCTGTGCTTGGTTTGAACAGTCATTCTCTGCGGACAGAGTCCCTTTTACAGCAAATTCTTAAAAAAAAGCTATTTTTTTTTACAAGGAAAAGAAACCCTCTTCCAAATATATACAAAATCTATTTTCATTACAGGACTTCTGGGATTCCTGTATCTTTTATGCTACCTTAGAATATGTTCACACTGCTTTTTTTTTCCAATAGTTAAAAACAACCATTATTTTCAGTCTTAGGCCTTGTGCGCACGGTGCAGTTTTTGAAGCTTTTTTTGGTGCAGTTTGTGGCCCAAATCTGGATGTCTACCCATATGCCAGCAATCATATTGAGAATCCTTGCAGTTTTGGGTGAAGAAAAAAAGAAGCAGCATGTCAATTCTTGGTGTGTATTTTTCCTACGTTTCTAAGCCCTTCCAGGCATTGATTTCACAAAAACGCACCAAAATAAGGACCAAAAAACCACATGCGTTTTTTAGTTGCCACAAGGTGCGTTTTTTGGTGCAGAAAATTTCTGCAAAAAACCTCAGTATGCGCACATAGGCTAAGACGATCTCTTGTGGTTTTTCATTATTTTGTTCTCCTGAAGCATTTTCTTGTTACCTGTTTTTGGTCATCTGCCGAAATGCTTTATTAACATTATTTGAGCAGTTTTTGTTAAGATTTTTCAGCATCTAATTACTGGTGTTTTTCTAAAAATAAATATGAAATCCAATCAGCAAGGTATATTAAAAGCTAGCATTTTTAAAGCCAAAATTCAAAACACTCAAAAAAGACCTTGAGGCTTCTTTTGTTTAAATTTCTATAGAAATGAATAGAAAAAGTAAGATTCTTTTGTGAATTCCATGATTGATTTTTCTGGTGTTTTTAGCTGCCGGCCTACTCCAAACATGGAAGAAAATGTAGTGTGAACATACCTTTATTCTAAACTGCTGTTTAGTTATTTTAAATAAAAAAAATAAATAAAAAGATACTTAACTACCAGCCCCCCGTTGGGTGCACCCACCAGTGCCTGTGTCCCCCACCACTTTTTTGACTTTGGAAGGTATAACCTGACCACTGCAGCCAATCAGATCGTTAATACCCCCATAGGTTTATTTATAAAATGAAATTCTTTATTAATAATAATAACTATATAATTATTTATTAACCCCTTCCTGCTCAAGGATGTACTCTTACATCATGGCATTGGTGATGTTCTACAAACGGAAACTGCTTCCAACAGCAGCGATCAAAGTTAGATCTGATCACTGCTGTTTAACCACTGAAATGCCACTGCCAAATCATCGAGGCGGCCGAGCGTCTGTTTGCGCACTGATCGCCATTCCGTGACACGATCGCAAGGTGTTGATTGGTTCCCAATGCAAGTGAAGATCTTTTGAAAGCCCACATTTGGTTCAGCTGTCATGACATTTTATAGAAGATATTACTATATACTAAGGTATTAAAGTATACTGCACAAGCAAATAAATAATTTTAAGTTCAGTACAGTGGCTCAGTGGTTAGCACTGTTCCTTTGTAGTGTTGGAGTCGTGGGTTCAGATCCCACCATGGACATCTGCAAGGAGTTTGTATGTTCTCCCCACGTTTGCGGGGGTTTCCTCCGGGTTCTTTGGTTTCCTCCTACACTGCAAAGACATACTAATAGGGAAAATAGATTGTGAGCCCCAATGGGGACAGTGATGATGAGGTCTCTAAAGTGCTATGGAATTAATGGAGCTATACAATGAGTAAAATAAATAAATAAAAGTTCAAGTGTCAAACAATGACTTAAAAATAAATTAAATAGAATAAATAATTAAAAAAAAAACTATGATAGATTGAATCCCTCCACTTTTCCCCATACAAAAAATAAAGAAATAATAAAAAAAAAACCTGATGCATATTCAGTATCACATTGTTCCATAACACTCTGATCTATCAAAAATGAAATTATTTCATTCATTAAGCAAATGTCGCAAAGAGAAAAAAATGGAAGCCTAAATTGTCATTTTTAGGTTGCCATAACTTCCACAAAAAATGGAATAAAAATGATCAAAATATTGTATACACTCCAAAATGGTACCAATGAAAATTACAGCTTGACATGCAGAAAAAAAGCCTAAGGGTATGTGTGCACGTTGCGTCCTGGCGTGACAAATAAAGCGCAGTGTTTTGGATGCATTTTGATTGCATTTTGAATGCAGAATTCATGCGTTCTGGATGCTTGCTCTCCTATAGACAGACAGGGAAAAGCATCCAAAACGCACCAAAGAAGTGACATGTTGCTTTTTAGAACACATCAATTCTGTCAAAAATTTGGGGTCCAAAACACAACGTGCGCTTGAAATTTGCTTAATTCTCATAGACTTTGCTGGGGACGCAGAACGTATGTGTTTACGCTGCAGTTTAAAACGCTGTGTAAACGCATGGAAATACACAACTTGCGCACAGACCCTTAGGCCAGAGTCACACTTGCATATGACTCGGCGAGTCTCACATCGGGATCACCTGGGGCGGCCGCACACTCTCGGACAGGAGCTTCTCAGCTGCATGTATTTCTATGCAGTTAACCCGCTACTGTCCGAGAGTGTGCGGCCGCCCCGGGTGATCCCGATGTGAGACTCGCCGAGTCATACGCAAGTGTGACTCTGGCCTTAGGGTAGTTCCTCCTGCGCATAGATTCTGATGAGAGAGCAATGGAAGCGATATGCTAATGACCTTCTGCTGCAGGTGTGAGCCGAGGGTCATGTGATCTTGAGGTCGGGTCACAGCTGCGGAGAAGAGGGAGGGAGCACTTTTGAACCCTCAACCTAATCCTCCCACAGCTCCACCGACAGAGAAAGAAAACAAACCTCCCCTGCCCCCCCCAAAAAAGTATGGATTTTATTTCAAATTTATTAGTTATATATATATATATATATATATATATATATATATAAAAATAAATATATATATATTTATATATTATGTATATTTTATGTAATATATGTATATATATATATATATCTATGTATATATATATGCACAGTATATACTATACTATATATATATATATATATATATATATATATATATAGTATGTATAATATCATAATTTATATTCCATTATATTATCATATTATAGTCTATAACATTCTAAATTACATCCCACTTCCCAAAAAGAAAGACTTCATAAGGTCTATATTAACAGTGAAGTAAAAAAAAAAGTTATTGCTCTGGAAAGAAATAGAAGAAAAGTAAAAGTTTCAAATACTGTACATAAATTGGGAGCACCTTTAATGGGTTAAAGTGCTAAAGAAAGAAAACATAAATTAATCTCCTGCTGCCGCTCAAATTTTAGATTTTCCTCTAAATGACGATTTTTCAGAAAAATCTTTCAACGCATTGCTTTCTAATTACTATTGCCAGAGTAAGAATTGATCTTAAGTCCTGACTAATGCACAGAGATGTCCTCATCTGCGGTCACACGCTGATGTCTTTCTCTCATAGCACGGAATTTCTTTTTAAAGGATTGCGTCTAAACTCCTGTTTGTCTGTTTTACTATTCATGTGTTGGCAATAAAGAAAATGCAATAAAACAATCTCCTTCTTGTATTGTTAACAGTAAAAGCATACGTAAGAATTGTAAAAAAGCGATTTATTTATTTTTTCATTTTAAAAAGGGCCTTGTATAAATAGATTTTGTAATCTTGATGGGTAGAAATGGAAAACTGCCCAACTCGCATGGATTTACATTCTTGATCATTGACTAGTGAGAATAGGCTCCGTGCTCAAGGAATAAAAGGTTAATTGCGAGGATTTTGCAACACTTACATAAGCATTGCCAAGTAACTCCATTAAAGAAGGTCTCTATAATCCACATAATCTCTATTTACAGCTTTTGTTGATAATTCTTTTGAATACCATAGCACAACATTATTAGTCAATGGTGCTCCATGGGTACTGTTAGGAGTCCTCTGAAGATGTGGACATAGTAATATGTAATACATAGTAATATGCATTACATATGTAATAATATAGAAGGCGGACACCACACTGATAAAGATAAAGTGCTCACCAGATAGTAAAAAGCATATTGATAAAAACACAAAAAAAAGAAATACCATGTAGAAAATGGAATCTGGCAGCAGATTTTTGCTATGTAATCTAATTGCAAATATGATGTCGGGGAAGAGACCCTGATTATAGTGATGAATCACTCACTGGCCTTTTTTTTGCTATTTCATTACAATCAGTGTTTAATCAATAGGAGATTATCATTACAGGACTAGGTGTCTCGGGCCTGTTAGTCCAACCATGCTCCCACCACTGTTTGCAGCTTTTGGTGATTATACATTGTGCACTGCTGCCAATAAGTCATGTGGGCGGGTTATACACAGCTGAACAACTGAGCGCTGCAAGGTCTACACCAGAGAAAATTGTGACTCTATCAGAACTTCTGCATCCAGTAAACTAAGTGACACATTACTGTAATCAGAGTCTCTGTACCTAAGTCATGCTGCTGTCAGATTACATAGCAAAAACTTGCTGACCAATTCCTTTTAAATTGAATCTGTCACCAGGTTTTTGCCAACTAATCTGAGAGCAGCATAATGTAGACACAGAGATCATGATTCCAGTGATGTGTCACTTACTGGGCTGCTTATTGTACCTTTTATAACATCACTGATTAATCAGCAACAGATTATCATTAGAGGACTATTTGGCGTGCTGCAGGTAGTCCAGCATATTCGTGAGCTCTGTATAACTGATAGATCTGCAGCAGAGAAAACACAACACTGATTTTATCAAAATGACAGCAAACAGTTCAGTAAGTGACACATCACTGGAATCAGGGTCTCGGTCTCTACATCATGCTGCTCTCACATGGGGGAGCAAAATCCTGGTGACAGATTCCCTTTAAATGAGCCGTGCTTTGATTTCAGGGCTATACTTAAACCTTCTGTTTTCTTTGACATTCTTTCTATGAGAAACTTGAATCCAGAAAAAGGTGATTTTATCTTTATTTTTTTATGTTTTTTTTTGTGTTTTTATTTTTTATTAAGGGAACCTATCTTATTGAAGAAGAAGTAGTCTAATCTACCGGCATCATGTTATACAGAAGGATGATCTGAACAAATTGATATAACGTTTTCTACATAAAGATTCAGTATAAGGCTATGTGCCCACGGGACTATGTACCCGCGGATTTTGCCATGGAAAACCTGCGGATTTATCTGGATTTTCCAGATAAATCTGAAGGTTTAAGCAAGTACAGACACTCCCCATGTTATCCTATGGGATTTGGGGAGTGCTGTATCAATGCTGCGGTATGTGCGGCTGCGGAATATGCTGCGGATTTCCCGCAGCCGCACGTAACTGTATGTCAATTATTCATGCGGAAATATCTGTGGAATTCCCGCAGATACAGGGCGTGAATTACACAGGTATGACCACACTTGTCCTGCAGGTTTACTGCAACCAAAATGCTAGAAAACCGCAGCAATGGATAGTTGCGGATGCCGGGGAGCAGTTGCGGGAAACCTGCAGACAAACCTGCAAAAAATCCTCGGGTACGTTGTCCCGTGGGCACATAGCCTTAGGGCTCCGGCAGACATCTGTGAAACGTGGTCCGAGCACGGACAGCATTGCACAGACTATCCCCAAATCTCTCAACCCAAACGTGACAGCCTCACAGGCATATACAGTGGGAAAAATGAGGAATCCGGCACAGCATCTTTATAAAAAAAACAAATTTTATTGATCCATTAAAATCCAATAAATCTGTTGTATTGGATTTTAATGGATCAATAAAATTCGTTTTTTTATGAAGATGCTGTGCCGGATTGCTGAATTTTTGTGCTAACCTCTTGGCTGGAGATTTTCCGTGCACCATCAAGTGCACATGGTGAGCTGGATTTAGGAGGATTCCTCCACATGCTTGAGTGGGAAAAATAAGTATTTGATACACTGACGATTTTCCAAGTTTTCCCACCTACAAAGAATGGAGATGTCTGTAATTTTTATCATATCATAGGTATACTTCGACTGTGACAGAAAAAAAAAAATCCAGAAAATCTCATTGTATGATTTTTAAATAACTAATTCACATTTTATTGCATAAAATAAGTATTTGATACAATAGAAAAACAGAACTTAATATTTGGTAGAAACCTACAGTTACAGAGGTCAGATGTTTCCTGTAGTTCTTGCCCAGGTTTGCACACACTGCAGCAAGGATTCTGTCACACTCCTCCATACAGATCTTCTTCAGATCTTTCAAGTTGCAGTGCTGTGACTGGGCAACATTGAGTTTCAGCTCCCTCCAAAGATTTTCTATAGGGTTCAGGTCTGGAGACTGGCTAGGCCACTCCAGGACCTTGAACTGCATCTTACAGAGCCACTTCTTAGTTGCCCTGGCTGTGTGTTTCAGGTCATTGTCATGCTGGAAGACCCAGCCAAGACCCATCTTCACTGCTCTTGAAGGAAGTTGTTGGCTAAAATCTCGTGATACATGATCCCATCTATCCTTACTTTTATACAGTGCGTCTGCCCACTTTGCAGAAAAGCTCCCCCAAAGTATGATGTTTCCACCCCCATGCTTCACGGTTGGGACGGTTTTCTTGGGGTTGTATTCATCCTTTTCCTTCCTCAAAACACGGCGAGTGGAGTTGATACCAAAAAGTTCTATTTTTGTCTCATCTGACCACATGACCCTCTCCCATGCCTCCTCTGGTTAATCCAGATGGTCATTGGTGAATTTCAAACGGGTCTGGACAGGTACTGATGTGAGTAGAGGGACCTTGCGTGCCCTGCAGGATTTGAATCCATGACAGCGTAGTATGTTACCAATGGTAATCGTTACGACTGTGGTTCCAGCTCTCTTAATTTTAGTGACCAGATCCTGCCATGTAGTTCTGGGCCGATTCCTGACCTTTTTCAGTATCATCCTTGCCCCATGAGGCAAGATCTTGCATGGAGCCCCAGACCGAATAAGATTGACAGTCATCTTGTATTTCTTTCATCTTTTAAAAATTACACCAGAGTTGTTGCCTTCTCACCAAGCTGCTTGCCTATTGTCCTGTAACCTATCCCAGCCTTGTGAAGGTCTACAATTTTGTCTCAGGTGTCCTTAAACAGCTCTTTGGTCTTGGCCATGATGGAGAGCTTGGAGTTTTGAGTGAATGTGTGGACAGGAGTTTTTAAACAGGTAACGAGTTCACACAAGTGCAATTAATACAGATGAGTGCAGAGTTGGCGATTCTTAAAGAAAAGATAACAGGTCTGTGAGAGCCAGAATTCTTGCTGGTTGGTAGGTGATCAAATACTTATTTCACGCAATAAAATGCAAATTAATTATTTAAATATTATACAATGTGATTTTCTGTTTTTTTTTATTCTGTCTGTCATAGTTGAAGTTTAGCTACGATAAAATTGACATACCACTCCATTCTTTGCAGGTGGGGAAAGTTGAAAAATTGGCAGTGTATCAAATACTTATTTTCCTCACTGTATGAGGCTGTTGAGTTTGGGTCGTGAGATCAGTGGACAGTCTGTACATTGGGGTCCGTGATCAAATCAAGTTTCACAGACGTGCAGGAGCCTTGTCTAGTATTTTGTTCATTTGAATCTCTGCTCCTTGAGAACTTAATGGTCAATTGGGTGGTCTTAATCAGTATCTAATAGCTGTCTCTGCATACTTGTGTCATGAAATCTGAGGGGATAACAGTACACCGTGGCTCCTCGACTGGCCCTCAGGCTAGGGGGGCCGTAGCTGTCCCTGATCCCAGAGATATGTCTAATGGTGATGATGTCTGTGCCACGTTCCTTGCCCTGCTCCTGAACAGCCCTGGTCTAATACCCCAGGGGCGAGCGGGGACGGGAGTGGTAGAACCCCCAGATAAGGACAAACAGGGGAAACTCAAAACTTAATCACATAGCACACTCACACAGAGGTATTAGACAACAAGTGATATAGAGGACTATAAAAGCAAGGAGGAAACAACAAGACAACGAGAGAACTCCACAACAACACCACGCACAAAGTACTACAATCACAACTCCACGCACAAAGTACTACAATCACCAGCAGCACTTTGATTCAACAGCATACTGTCTGGTGTAGTTGAAGCTATCGTCGGCATGGGAAGACAGGCTTCTCCATCTTAAAAAGGCAGGTAGTAACTGTGATAGGTCTCTCACAACATGTGATCCAAGAGGTAATTGACGCGCCCACGGGGTCTCGGAGGTTACTCGTCACCGGGCCGGTGTCGATTCAGGATGTCACAGTGGCCTGGCCCGGTTTCGTGACCCCGGCAGTGTCAATAAAGACGGGGATTGGGATGATGGGATGATGGGAGTTGTAGTTTTCGTGACGCCACCTGTGGTGTGCGGCCAGGTATTAGCCGCCGCTGCGGGAGGTCTTCTCTGGGGTGGATGACAACGCAGCTCAGATGATGTAGCTCTCCACAAGTAGAGCTAGGCCCCAGGGAGGATGTTTGGAGTAGTAGACGCCTAAGGCGCAGGGACGCGATGATGGGAGCGCCGGCAATAATGGGACGACATAGAGGAGGCAGTTCAAGTTCTTTACTCAATGAAATTACACCGCCTTTGGAGTGCCGTGTTCCACTGTGATGGGCTCAAGCTGATCACGGATAGTTCAGAGGTCAAGGCCGGTGTTTCCCTCTGTGTGTCCTTTCCAGTGGTCTTCCCTCCACCCCAGCTTCTGGGCCATGGAACGGGTCACCGTTTCATGGCCCAGAAGCTGCACTCCTGAAGTGCCTCCAGAAGTGCCTCCTGCACTCCCCGCAAACCCTGGGATCCCCTTATTCCTAAAAACCTTGGTCGAGCCTCCAGCTCCTGACCATGGGCCCTGTTCTGTGCAGTGTCTTCCGAAGTCTCTTCCTAAGTCTGACCTGGAGCTGCCTGCGCCTGGAGCTAACTGAATGCTGTGAGAGATGGCTCCTCACTTCCCCTGCAGGTTCCTCACCTCCCGGGTTACTGAACTAGTGGGCAAGAGGTCCCATACCTCATGATGGCCACCCCTGGCACCTACCCTGGTCCAGTCCCAGTGACAGAGCTCCCGAGTTGTGTGTTGGATGTGTTGTGGTGCTTTACCGGCGATGACCTCATCCGTATCCGAGATGAATACTGCACCCTGGGTGAGGTGCAGTACCCTGTGGTGCCTGAAGCCGCAGGGGCGCCACATAATCATCAGGCAAGCAGAAATTAACTCCTGCAATCCTGATCACTAATGAGAACACAACTGGTCAACGCCCGAGCCTGTCTGTGTAACTTAGAAGCCCCAAATCAGGTAAATTGTGGAGTGTCAGACTCTGCAGTGTGAACAGCATCATATACCGCCATGACACTCGACGAATTTAGAGCCAAACACCATGTGACAACTTGACAATCAATGAGGCTCCAATCCCAGAACGAGCAGTTATAGAGGACCATTTCCCACAACATTTGTTATCAATCTTCTCAATTCTTCCTGCTCTATACCATGGCACTGGTTTATTAAATGGCATCTACCACCATGAAAATGCTGACCAACACAAGGATTACATTAAATGAACAGGTGAGAAAAAAATTACTTTGACATTTAAAAAGAAATTATTTTATTATTTCACAGTAAAAAAGAATAGTGAGTGACATCTTTGTTTTAAAAAGTATTTTAGCAGCATTTAAACAAAATAAAATACATACACACACAATCACATATTTTACATATCTGTATATAAATTCTCAAATAAAGCATCTTCTAAATACCTATTTATTTATTTGCACATTTATTAATCATCATAAGCTCTGGCACATACAGTATTTCTCACTAAATAGGGGCAGCAGGTGGTGCCATACAACAAGCACCAATAAAACTACCGTAATTAAAAAAAGGTTTTGCAGGACCTGTAGAAAACTAAGGAGAGCAAATCACATATGAGCGGTCATGTGATGGACCACTGATACTGTGAGATGCAGCGGAATCCTAACTGTGTGTACATTACGCACATACACACTGTTAGGATTCACAGTGTTACACTATCACTAGTTTTCTGCACGCATCAGAAAGGTAATTCAATAACTTCATTAAAATCTGTTTAATACATTTACTGAGGCAGAGCAACAAGCTCCCCAGAAAGCTGTAACACAGTAGATACAGAGGTAAAGAAAGCATAAAAAATTGTTATGTGGGTATAGGTATTCTGCACTCTGCAAATTATTTGTGTAAGCTATGCTACAAATAAAATATATTGATTTTATTTACCATGAACTGGCAGAGAAGCTGACAAAAAAGGACACATTTACTTGCTGTATGAAGTATGTCTTTTCTGTTGTTCTTAAAAGGGAATCTGTCAGCAGGTTTTTGCTACCTCATCTGAGAGCATTATGATGTAGGCAAAGAAATCCTGAATCCAACAATGTATACTTAGGCGGGCTTTACACGTTGTGACATCGCTACCGATATATCGTCGGGGGTCACGTCATTAGTGACGCACATCCGGCGCCGGTAGCGACATCGCAATGTGTAAATCCTAGGTGCGACGATGAACGAGCGCAAAAGCGTAAAAAATCGCTGATCTGTGTCATGTTGTTCATTTCCATAATGTCATTACTGCTGCAGATACGATGTTGTTTGTCGTTCCTGCAGCAACACACATCGCTGTGTGTGAAACCGCAGGAACGACAAACATCTCCTTACCTGCGTCCACCGGCAAAGCGGAAGGAAGAAGGTGGGCGGGATGTTATGTCGTGTTCATCTCCGCCCCTCCGCTTCTATTGGCCGGCTGTTTAGTGACGTCGCTGTGACGCCGAACGCACCTCCCCCTTGAAGGAGGGATTGTTCGGCGGTCACAGCGACATCGCTGACCAGGTATGTGCGTGTGAAGCTGCCATAGCGATAATGTTCACTACGGCAGCAAGCGCCGGATATCACACGTTCGACGGGGGCGGGTGATATCGCGCTCGACATCACTAGCATCGCAGCGTGTAAAGCCCGCCTTAGATTACTGGCTGCAGCCATTCTGACACAATCACAATTTTTAGATTTAACCATGTAGCAGAGCTGAGAGAGCTATCCCCACCCACACCAGGATTTGTATAGAGATTGTACATTGACAGTGAGGTGCCAATCAGAGTAGGGGGTGTGCTGGACTGCCTAGTCCCAGCAGTGAGAAATCCTACTGCTTAAACAAACATAGCAAATAAACTACAGATTGGACTGTGACAAGTCAGGCCTCCCTGAATGCTTTGTTTTAGCCCTTAAAGGTTACTGTCTTCAGCTTACATAGCAAAAACATGTTGACAGATTCCTTTTAAATAAGCTAAAGATTAACGCTGTAACCAGAATCCTGTTTTCTATCCTTAAAAGTAAAGCTACAAAAATCCATATTATACATGATGTACCTTCTTTATTAGTAGACAGAAAACCTACCGTGAAGTTGAACTGTAGTTTAACTTAGGACTCATTCACACATCAGTGTTTTGCCATCAGGCACAATCCGGTTTGTGCCTGATATGATGGATTAGTCGTGGATTATGGCAAAACTGATGCGACGGATCCGGTAAAAAAACGGATCCGTCGTATATTTTTTTTTGTATGTGCGAAAGGTCATTTGCTAGTGAAAACCTATGTGAAGCCATCCCTGACATCACCGCGGCCGGCACCATTCTTCCTGAGTGACTAGTGTGTGGGCGGAGTTTCACTGCTTGTCACAACCCAGCATCGCTCCTGCTGGCGGCATTCTGCAGTAAATGAGCACGCGCGTGTGACATGCTGTCCTGTGACCCTGGGCTGCGATAAGCGTTGAAATGCCGCCCACAGCCCAGTCACTCACGGAGAATAGGGCTGGCCACGGTGTTGTCGAGTCAACTGAAAGTTGACATGATATTACCGGATCTCAAAGGTCACGGAGTGTGGGGGGGGCACTTCATGGGGATAAGCGGACCATAGTAGTACCACTCAGAGGCAGAATTGGCTAAAAAATGTATTTGAGAAAAGCCTCCCCTATCAGTTTTTCAGCGATATGGCCACTACTGCAGAGTAGTGTAATCAGGGTACACTCAGTGGTGCCATTCCAGCTATGACGGTGCCGTTGTTCCCAGAGACTGATGTGACGTGTTGTGTCACATGTCGGCTGCAGCCAATGAGCGCCTGCCAGTCAGCTGCAGCCTTTACTATTTCATAGGTGGAGACGTTTCCACTGACAGAATATTGATCAGCTGCACCCCAAGAGCAGCCTGCACGTGACACAAGGTGCGATCACTGGGAACAGCGTCAACGACATAGCTGGAATGGCGCTGTTTCAAGAGGAGTACACACTGACTTTAATTGGAGTCCTGTCCCCAATAGTAGACAACCCCTTTAAATAATTTTTATTCAAAGAGGTTATACAGAGTTAGAGAAAGATGCCTGGCTCTTCTAGTAAAAACAGGGCAAAGCATTGGAGCGGAGTTGAGGCACAAGGATGGCACAGTTTCTACAAAAAAGCAACCCCAATTTCTAATCCTTTATGACCCCTTTAAGCATTTCCCAATGAACAAATGCAAAACGGGACTTCATATTAAAATATATTAATATAATATGACACAAATAGAATCTAGAGAACATCATAGCAAGTCTATAGCACCATATGAGCTTCCAAGCTGTCCAGGGCTGAAATAAACCTCAACATACTGAAATTTCAGCAGTAAAATAGTTGTTCCTGATGCCATTCTAGAGAATATAACTTGTCATATATTACATAAAATTCATTTAAAAAATAAAAAGCCAAAAGATATGAAAAACAGTGTATACACAGATCATTGTAATTTAAAGGGGTTGTCCACTAATCGGACAACCTCTTCTAAATCCATGTTTCCCCCTTTTTAAAATAGAAACACTTATACTCAATATTATACTCACTTCCGGTGTTGATGTCGTTTCACTGGTGTCAGCACTGTATCTCCCGAGATTGCGTATCAGTGTAACGTCACGAGATCCCTGCAGCCAATCAGTGGCCGCGACTTCAGACGTATCACATACATCCAGAGGAGAGAGAGCAGCAGCGTTTACTAACTCTGGATGTAAGCGATTTGTCAGATGGAGGAAGAGTGAAGAGGCCGCTGATTTGCCGCAGTGATCGCGTGCCATCACACTGTTACGCGATCCCTGCAGAAACAACTGGAACGGCACTGACACCGGAGGTTGGTATGAGTTTTTATTTTAAAAGGGGAAAACATATGGATTGAGAAGGGGGTGTCTGAGTAGTGGAAAACCCCTTTAATACACTTTAATAATAAAAAAAAGTTTCCTTCACCAGATCTGTATACTGTACATTGTCATAACAGAAACAGCTTGCATTGATTTGCTGAGGGATTTTATATACACGTTATAGTTTGATTTTGAATATATTAGATTTTTTTTCATATTAAAACATATTAAGATTATTCAGGGCAAAGCAGAATATTTATTTGTGTAAAGACATTATGGTAACTTTCACCATAACCTCCAATAATTAATTCTGCCGCCACGCTCGGGATTTTGATTGATTTCAGCAGACACAAGTTTGGGAGCCTGTCCCCTTAGCATTTAGGAGTTGAGAATCCCTCATTCATGGTGGACAAAGGCGGAAAAGGGCCCCTGTGCAAGAACAATATATGGGCCCTCTGGAGTCCAAAAGTTCCCCTATGATAGAAGCTTCTTGCTGCTTTGGAGGTGGATGTGGCCCCTTACCCCTTGGCCCCTGTGCAGCTGCACTAATGATATGTCCGCCCCTGCCTCATGTTATAGGTTGTTGCAATTGTGTTGCCCTATGTTTAATATAATACCGTAAAGGACTTATCCTGCCTGACACCAGGACAGAGGAGCTTTGGCAGGCCTGGGTCATGCTGTCTAGATTGTGAAGTAATGGCATAGAGCGGTGGCATTGATAAAGGGGCTACATTCAAGTACAACACATAATTGCAGTATACACCATTTTTCTAAACTTACTGCAAAAATACATTGAGTTTAATAGTTGTTTCAACAATATTTAGAAAAGCACACCTGTCATTTCTTTATTCCCTAAACCTGTGTAATTGTTAGTGCAGTGTGTGTAAAATACTCAAGAATTGCCGTCTTCTCCAGTTTCCAGCGCTGCTCCATTTCTCTTCTGAATCACATGGCGGCTCTTCCTAGTCATGGCTAAAATCCAGGCTATATGACACAAATTCATCAAGACCGATGATTATCATGCTGGTCTTGATGAGTGGGAATGGTGGAATCAGAAGCTCCTCATTCATTAAGAAGCACATACCCCTCTTAGGCCTCCTTCATACATCCTTGTCTCCGGTATGTGTGACGTTCGTTATCACATGTATCAGAGACACAGACACACGTAGACCCATTAAAATCAATTAGCTTGGCCCCACATTTGTGTTTTCACACAGAGTGTGTGTCCATGTGGTGCATACATGTGTCCGTGTGCTCCACACGGTGACATGTCCATTTTCTGAAAGCAAAGACTGGACACTGATGTGATCCGTGTGACATTAGCGTGACACAAACCGGATGAAAACACAGGTCACATAAAAATAAAGAATTTGTATACTTACTGCCTCTGCTGTCTCCGGCTCTGCTGTTACTTCCGGGCCCGCTCATTATGTTCATGAATATTCACTGCACTGACTGCAGACTTGGAAGTAACAGCAGAGGCAGAGACAGCAGCGCCGGAGACAGGTAAGTATACAAGCTCATGCTGTCCGTGAGCTATCCGGATGTCACACGTATAGCACAGGGACAGCCCATGTAGAACCAACACACACGGATATATACACACACACACGCATTCACCTTCACCACGGACCATGCAAAATGTTAATGTTTTGCACATATGTGTGAAGGAGACCTTAGTGAATCAGGAATATCTGACAAGTGGCATGCATCTCCATGCGCCGGCTCGTGGTTAATAAAGTCCAAAGTTCTTTATTGAAATTTTTTAATTTCTTCTTCCACCTCAAGTCTTTTGGTTCATGTTTTTAAGAATTTTTTAATAAAGAACTATGGATTTTATTACCCAGTAGCTGGAACAACTTTTTTTTCTCTGCATGTATAGTCCACGTTTTTGGTCTGAACTCAGTTCTGGGTATAATGGACTCTTCAACACTTATGGTGAGCTGTCTACAATTTTTGCTGTTTTTCTACACTCTCCTGTGCGCCACAAAACAAATCTTACTGTAGTTGGGGACTGCAGTAAGATTTCTGAGGAAGCTACGCTACAGCTCGTTATGAATTAGACAAGCTGTGGCGTCATGTTTCTCGTCCTACCCCAGCTCCAGCTAATTAGGCAGAGCTGGGAGAATTGGCATCAAAATGCCAAAAGTCACAAAAATGTTGTGTAAGTCCACGTTGCCCAAAGGTTTTGTGACTTTCCAAAGCTTTATTACACCAATTTTCTGGCATAAAATAAATTCAGAATGAGGCTCCAAAGACACATTGTAAAAACAACGTCTGGCTCCCGCATAGATCTCAGGGTGTTCCAGAAACTCAGAATGGCCATCACGTGGCCCAAAAGGGGAAGGAAGTGGCACTAAGTACCGGAGAAGACAGCAATCATTGAGTATATTATCACACCTACACTTCACTAACACACAGGTTTAGACAGTGAAACATCACAGGAAAGCTTCTATAATATATTCAATAACAATTAACACTAGGATCATTTATATCAAGTGAAACTCGTACAAACATGAATGCACATAGTCTAGCTTCACAGGCAGTATATTGGTCTGCAAAGACAACAAGACACCAGATAGTACACCACCCAGAACGGTGCTTGTGATGAAACCGACATCTTGGATCCCATATAACATCCAATGTGTCCCATAAACAATCATGAATGCCCGTATATTTATGTTCAAGAGAAACGTCATTCTCAGGTCCTTTATATCATTTCTTCTTTGGCAGTTCTAATAATAGTGAGACGTCTTGTATATTATCCTGGATTATTCTGAAAATATTGGCAGCTATGATGATCCAGTGAATGTGCAGTTTCAAGTGTTCATCAATGGTCACACTAACATCAGTACAAAGAAACAATAAGCTCTCTGGTCCCCTGTGATGGGTAGATTTCTCTAACGAAAAGCATTTATAAAAGAATCACTGGCCCAACTGTCATTAAATCATAAGGAAACCATTTCAGAGTTCATTGTTTCTTTCTGTGAAGAATAGCTGCCGGCACCTCCTTATGGTGTCCTCAGGTGATACAACCGTGTGTCCAACCGTCCTTGGGTCAGTATAGATCTCATAGTCATTGCCACCCTGTGGGAGAAACAATTGTTCAGTAATAAATCAATCGGCTCCATAAACTATGAAATTAATTACCAACCTATCGCTTCATTTAAAATAATGACTAAAATATTCAGTACTCAAGCCGAGCAGGTCAGGCGCTCAAATGGGCTCAACTTAAGTAGCAAGGATAATGGGAGTCAATGATTGGGCAGTTCGGCTCTCCACCCATACACAGTCAGCCATATACAGCGCATTTCCCGGGGGGAGGAAGGGTGGGTTTTTTCTTTTTTTTGGCTACTACTTCCGAAAAGGTTGTTTTAACCCCAGTGAGAGCTATTCGGAGGCTGCAAGTTGCTCTCCCTTGGGTGCCGGCCTACATCATGCAGTGAGGCAAGCCTATGCATTGTGGTCGTTGTTTCACAGACAAAACGTCTGAGCACCCACGATACTTGGCCAGGCACCGCGAGTACCAAAGAACCTCAATGCTCTATAGAGTACCGAGCATGCTCGCCCATCACTAGACCTAGCTAATAAAAAATTGTAAACTTAGATATCAAGCCGCATTCCACCAACAGACCAAGAAGCCCCACTACTAGTGATGGGAGGACTTGCAGATAACCGAGACCAGAGTGTCTAACCAGGTTAAAAAAAAATAAAATCCTGGAATCCAATCCTTGGAATTGGTTCTGGTTATCTAGCCAGATACCGGTCCCCATATAAGTCTATGGGGACCAGAATCTGGAGATTAAAAATGGTGGTAGAAAGGATAGGGGGATAGGAGCAAGTGCGCTGTACTTCCCAAGGCTCCAGCGTGGCTGTAACTGCTTCCAGGCCTCTCATTCAATTCCGGAGCTGCTCATTACCTTCATTGCATATGCATTCCTTTCCCCGCCCACCGTCTTCTATGATTGGTTGCAGTCAGATGCGCTCCTACCCTGAGTGGCAGCATGTCAGCTGACTGATTCCAATCACAGATGCTATATTCATCTATCGTGGTATAAAAAGAAATTATTTTTTGTTTATTATTATTATTTAAATAAATAATTTTAAAAACGTGCAGTCCCCTCAATTTTAGCTCCCCCTATTACAAATCTGTAAGTAAAAGTAAACACAAACACGGAAAAAATTTGTTATTTGAAATAAAAGACAAAAAAGCACCGTCTTTCACCACTTTATTAACCCCAAAAACACCCCTGCAGGTCCGACGTAATCCACACGAGGTCCCACAACGATTATAGATCTGCTACAGTACTGAAGGCACAGCGTGTGATTATCATGTACATGACCGCCCACTGCGAACTTCAGGCAGAGACCGAGTAGCGACCGCAGGTAACCCAACCTCAGGGGACCTCAATGAACTCAGTGACCCCACCTTAGGTGAAGTTACTGAGTTTAATTAAGTCACCTGAGGTCAAGTGACCTGCAGTCACAGGTGGAGGGTCATGAGAACCTCCAGCTGTTCCCACAACTTACCTGAGTGACATTACCGCTGATCGCTGCTCAGTCTCTGCCTGAAGTCTGCAGTGGGTGGTCATGTACCATGATCGCATGCTGTGCCTTCAGTAATGTATCAGAGCTGGAATAGTTATAGGACCTCGTGTTATGTCGGCCCTGAAGGTTTTTTGGGGGGTTAATAAAGTGGTGAAAGAGGGTGTTTTTTTATCTTTTATTTCAAATAAAGGATTTTTTTGGTGTTTGTGTTTATTTCTTAATTACAGATTAGTAATGGGGGTCTCATGGTCCCTCTCAATCACTAATCTAGGGCATAGTGACAGTGAGCTGCAATTAACCCCTTATTACCACGATTGCTATTGCGCCAGAGCAATCAGGAAAAGCCGTGTAAAGTGCTGGGATTGTAGCATTTAATTTATGTGGCAATCTTGGGCGGCTGCAGGCTGCTTTTTTTAGGCTGGGGATGTCCAATAACTATGGGTCTCCCCAGCCTGAGAATACCAGCCCCTAGCTGTGTGGCTTTATCATGGCTGGGTATCAAAATTGAGGGGAACCACAAGATGTTTTTTTTAATTATTTATTTAAATAATTTGGAAAAAAAGCCACCTGTGGTTCCTCTTATTTTGATACACAACCAAGGTAAGCGCACGATTCGGGGTGCAGCCTGTAGCTGTATGCTTTATCTGTGCTGGGTATCATAATAAAGGGAGACTCTACGACAATTTATTTATTTTTACTGTACGATAGTGACCCGCAGACAGGGTCTATGATTGGAAGTATCAGACACCCTGTCACTCAGAGTGGGGGCGCATCTTACTGCAGCCAATCACAGGCGCCGATGGGTGGGGAAAGCAGTGCATATGCAATGAAGGTAATAAGCGGCCCAGGAACTGAATGAGCGTGCGCGGGAGTAGTTGCAGTCGCCCCGGGGACTCGGTAAGTACAGCCCGCTTTCTTTATTATTTTTTTCTTTATTTTTCCTTTATTTTTTTTGTGTTACCAAAGTTCCGGATCCAGATCAATACCCAGAACTTCCTGATAATTCTGGACCCGGGCCCAGCACTCAGGCATCTTTGAACCCACACAAGTCTGGACTTTTACAGTCCGGGTCTGCCCATCACTACTCACTACATGGTAGAAGGAGATAATTTTAGGTTCTCAAAACTATTTTGTGAAGAGCTTATGGTACTTATTGGTCCTTATGAGATTGATATTTGTAAAGTTTTTACACAAAAAGAAAAATAAGATGAACGTCACCGGTGAAGTTTCATTGCCAAAGAAGTGAATGCTAAGAAACCGTTCCTCCTCCAGAACATCCAGACAGTAACGCTTGTCCCAGCCTTCTGGAAATATGTCAAAGCTGATCATTCCACCTAGGAAGATATGAATAGAGTTCAGTCTACAAGTACATCCATGATAAAGCAAGGGCTAAGGATAAATGAAAAATTACACTTATTTGATGACACGTAATGTCTGAAATACTGAAATATTCTAAAAACATCTTGCAATGGCAAGTGTGAGTATTGGTGGGGTTTAGGATGAGTGCCCACAGTGCGTTTCCACTGCAGGTCCGCACAGAACTATATCAATAAACTTTAGTCAAAGCCAAATAGAAGGAAATATCAAATAGCAGCTTTATTTAAAACATGACATACCAAAAACAGAAAAACAAGGGTGAAAAATGGGTCTCAGCTAAATAAATTATTTAAAGGGATTGTTTTATTAGAGATAATTTTATTTAAAGGGAATTTGTCAGCAGCTTTTCGATATTTCAACTGAGAGCTAATTATATAGGGCAAGAAAGCCTGATTGCAAGGATGTGTTACTAACTACCATAGGCTGTGTTTTGTAGTTTCAATACAATCAGTGTTTTATCAGCAGGAGATTGTCACTAGAGGGCTATGTCTCACATACAAGCCAGTCCAGCTAATTTGTGTAATCCCAGAACTGATTGGCAGTTTACTGACAATGCTAAACAGGAAGCTGCCAGTCAGGGGTGTGGGAGGAGTTATACAGAGATTCTGATCACTGCTAAATCTACATAAGAGAAAACAGGAATTCTATCAAAACTACCCCAAGCAGCCCAGTAGGTGCTATATTGCTGGAATCAAAGTCCCTACCCCTACATCATGCAGATTACATAGCAAAATCTTGATTCCCTTTAAATATGGCTGCCAATGTGATAATTTCCCAGAAAACCCAAGAAACAGCTGATTTGGACAGGGCAACCACGGATCACAAGGCAAATTTTCTACACTCAGATGATGGTTGTCCACTCCATACAAGAATGAATGCTAGCCTATTAAGGGGGTCTGTAATATGCGCTGGGGTGGTTTTCATGTGAAAAACTTATCTGTCTACAGAGTCTCATAACTAAATGTTTCACAAGTAACAGAATGGAGACCTAGAGAAAGGGGATGTGTTATGCTACAAAAGTAAGAGACATCTAAATCACCTCTGGTAAACCGTAAGCCTTTCCCTGCAAATTCTTTCTGAAGAGCAGACACAAACTTCTCCCTGATTTTTTCTTTCTGCAAACAAGCAATGAATTACGGTAATAATAACAGACCATGTTTCTTGCCGTGTGACAAGGTCAATCTACTTGCATCTCTGTATTCTCCTACTAATAACTGTAAAGGTTATCATACACTTTGAAAGGCTTGTTCAGCTGATAGCTATTCTTCCAAAAGGACGTCATTGAGCAGAGATCTCAATTTGCATATGTGCCACCACTGCAACCATTTGATTGAAGACCGCCAGGAGGTCAATCTGTGCAAGCGCCACCTCCGGTACCATTTTCTAGCCATAGCCAAGTTTTTACTTAAACTTGCAAAATTGTGTTGACAGGCTCTTTTTAAGTTGGCAATACACATTAAAGTTGGCTGTAGTCATAACTAGGGCGGAGGTTCATACGGGCATACAGTAAAGACCAAGTTTGGACACACCTTCTCATTCAAAGAGTTTTCTTTATTTTCATGACACTAAAAATTGTAGATTCACATTGAAGGCATGAAAACCATGTATTAAAACATGTGGAATGAAATACTTAAAAAAGTGTGAAACAGCTGAAAATATGTCTTATATTCTAGGTTCTTCAAAGTAGCCACCTTTTGCTTTCATTACTGCTTTGCACACTCTTGGCATTCTCCTGATCATCAAGAAGTAGTCACCGGAAATGGTCTTCCAACAGTCTTGAAGGAGTTCCCAGAGATGCTTAGCACTTGTTGGCCCGTTTGCCTTCACTCTGCGATCCAGCTCACCCCAAACCATCTCGATTGGGTTCAGGTCTGATGACTGTGGAGGCCAGGTCATCTGGCGTAGCACCCCATCACTCTCCTTCTTAGTCAAATGGCCCTTACACAGCCTGGAGGTGTGTTTGGGGTCATTGTCCTGTTGAAAAATAAATGATGGTCCAACTAAGCACAAACCGGATGGAATAGCATGCCGCTGCAAGATGCTGTGGTAGGCATGCTGGTTCTGTATGCCTTCAATTTTGAATAAATCCTCAACAGTGTCACCAGCAAAATACCCCCACACCATCACACCTTCTCCTCCATGCTTCACGGTGGGAACCAGGCATGTAGAGTCCATCCGTTCACCTTTTCTACAACGACACGGTGGTTGGGTCCAAAGATCTCAAATTTGGACTCATCAGACCAAAGCACAGATTCCCACTGGTCTAATGTCCATTCCTTGTGTTCTTTAGCCCAAATAAGTCTCTTCTGCTTGTTGCCTGTCCTTAGTAGTGGTTTCCTAGCAGCTATTTTACCATGAAGGCCTGCTGCACAAAGTCTCCTCTTAATAGTTGATCTAGAGATGAGAAGGTGTGTCCAAACTTTTGGTCTGTACTGTACTTCACGATACATATTGCCCAGACTGACCCAAGGTCTACGAAACTGAACTTACAGGCTTATATGTGTTTAATTGCAAACTATGTAGATCGTGCCAGACATTGACAGTTTTCTTCATCAGGTCGATACTGTGCATGCGCCACCTCAGGAAATGACGTCGCTTGTACTAGATCTCGGGCGGGAGAGGTAGGTCACTGAAAAGAGAGTGACCTGTCAATCATTTGTAGATGACAGGTGGTGGGTGGGGAATAGGAAAGAGGCAGGAGAACTATAAGTGCCGTGCCCACCCATGCACTTGCGGCTCATTTTCAAAACTATGCAACAATACTCGTACATACAAGTGCATCTCAATAAATTAGAATAGCATCAAAAAGTTAATTTATTTCAGTAATTCAATGCAAAAAGTGAAACGCATATATTATATAGAGACATTACACATAGAGTGATCTATTTCTATATATTATAAAAAGTCATTACAAACAGAGTGATCTATTTCAAGAGTTTATTTTTGTTAATGTTGATGATTATGGCTTACAGCCAATGAAAACCCAAAGGTCATTATCTCAAAAAATTAGAATAATTACCACAAAACACCTGCAAAGGCTTCCTAAGTGTTTAGAATGGTCCCTTAGTCTGGTTCAGTAGGCTACACAATCAAGCGGAAGATTGTTGACTTGACAGATGTCCAGAAGACAGTCATTAGATGATATTCTAATATATTGAGATGCACTTGTATATAAAGATGTTACACTCAGGTCAGGAGAGCCATGGCATGGCATGTGCATTGCAGATATTTGCATGAGTCCCAAGACCTCACATCCAACCAACTAATTTATTGAGATGCACTTGTAACTCTAACATGTAAATCCAGATTTCTAAAATAAAGATATGAATATATTCAGCTTTACATCTCCTTTACACTGATGGCATAGGTTGGGGTATAATAACCTGATGGCAGGTTTCCTTTAAAGAAAACTGTCGGTCGATTCATGCTGCCCGAACCATGGGCAGCAGAAATTAGAGCCGGCTGCACAATTGCAGCCAGGTAGGTTTGTCCCAAAAACACTCTCACACACCACTCCAGGTGATTGACAAATGTTACCCCATGTGTGTTGACCTGTCAATCAGCTTGACTAGTGCGGGAGGAGCTGGTAGGGGGCAGTTTTGGACAAGTCTCGTCTCTCTCTATAGCCCCCTGCCGGCTCCTTAATCCATATTCACCCTGAAACACAGGAGCCTTTCAGAGAACAACATGCATTACCTGGCTGACAATGTATAGTCAGGCTCCGACTCATTCTGCCTGTTGTTTAGGCAGCATGAATTAACTGACAGGTTCCCTTTATAAGTGGAAGCCTATCGGTGACTGATTGCCATGATTCTTAAATGTGACTTATAGAGTTTGACCTTGTCAAATCTTTATATTTTTTGTGTTCTGGTTAAATATTTCTGTTTAAAGTTCTGTTATTTAGTTTTAGTACATACTTTATCCAGTTCAGAGAATTCAATCCTTTCCTCTTGATTGCAGCTACGACCAATGGGCGAAATATTCAACATTCCATTGCGAAATTCAATAAACGTTCCCCTGGAGATAGACAAGCATAATAGGGAAATATAATATAAATATAGTGTAAGATGACAACAAAGCAGCCGATCACTGAGCTAAGCAGTTAGTGCTGTCTACAAGGGGCAGAGCCACTGATTGACTCAAAAGCTGTCAACATGACATCGACACTGCAGTGCAGACAATAACAGATTCTAGTAGCAGCTTCAGAGACTTGGACCTAGATTGGGTGAATAAGGCACAGGTTGTTTTGTTTTTATCAACAACCTGAGCCTGCTCACCCAACTATCTTGAAATAAAGAACCCCTTTAAGTCCTGGTCGCTCTAACTTTCATATACGGAAGAATAGACCTTTTTGTATAACCTTGAAATTATTCTTATCCTTTAGTTATCTAGGAGTAAAAACGTCATCTCTGCTAATCACATATGATTAGATAGAAGACGTGTGAGTTGGGCCTGTGTGCAGGGGTCTAGAATTTTTTCACACTCCGGGTCTATAGAAAGCTGCGGGGTTGTAATGATCAATGCATGTTACATTACACAAAGAAGGCGGAGACCTAGTGATTCAGCTGACAGTACCACACAGGATAGGCTTAGCTAGTGTCATGCCTCGGTTTTTGCGTCTCGATCTGATGCACTTTTGCTGCGTGGTGAGTTTCCTTCTCAGCTGAGTCACAGTCTAATTGGTCTCTGTCCAAACTACTGATGGTTCTCTTATCTTTGGTTTTCTTCCCTTGCTTTGCTGTATTCAGGTATTTCTCACTTTCCTATTTTGTCTTTGTCCTATCACATCTTGGGTAGGGCTTTCCATACTCACCTTGCACCTGCCTTCTTTGCTGGCTATATTTCCAAATGGCTAGGTGGTTGGAGTTCCAGCTCCTCAGGTAGGACTTTATCTTTTATGGGGAACCCCAGTTGTTTTCCCTACAGAGAATCTGTGAGTTATTCCCTTTGTGGTAACTCTTCCTTTTCTCTTTTTTGGGTGTTACGGATATTTCACTTATTCCCCTTGTTTATTTGTTATATTTATTTTCCCACAGCCTATCCTGTGGGTACATGTTAGTTTTTCACCTTGGGTACTCATGTCTACTAGCATGTTTCTCTCTCCCTTTATTAGGCTTGTGTCGCTGCCTTCCTTCTGGTTCCTCAGGAGGTACAAGAAACACCTCAACGGCCATTCAGAAAGCCTGGTCTGAGAAGGTGTTGTTAGCTGTGTGGTTAGGGTCTTTTCTAGTCTGTATAGGAACCAGTTGGGTGCAGGTGCTGTATTTCAGCGAGTTAGACTTTTCTCTCTTCTGTTACACCTTTGGGTGTGTGAGCACATTCATAGCAGCTACCAGAGCTCAACAGTTTCATGCAGGGCTAGGCTTAGATACATCTCAGCTAACAGATTCACAGTTGAAATTAGATTTGACATCTGGCTTTTCTTCTTATCAGAAGACCTGTATCTTGCATGGACTCATCCATAGTCACATGTACTTATGAAAGAGCTTAAAAGAGTTGTCCAGTACTTGGATATTGATGACATATCCTTATTCTTTAGATATTGAAGACCTATCTAGTTGTTTTTGGATCTGACATCTGTCCCCCCATGTTTAGCTTTTTGCAGCTCCCGTGGCAGCTAGAAGTGAATCCGACCATAGCTCCACGTATTGTGTATTTTTCCCATGTACAAACATGCCAGCTCATGTATTCTGAGTAAAAACAATAATGGGTGGGGCACCAAAAGGTAAATTTGTACAAGGAACCGGTCACCGTAATGTCGGCCCAATCCTTTAGTATATATTTTTAGGGCTTGGCACACATGTGGTAACTGTAGGTTTTTCAGATTTGTGATACAGAATGCAAAGGGAAAAAAATCCTATGTAAAAAAATTCCGGATCTAGTTTTTCAGAGGCTCTTTGTAATTCAAGAAATAATCTTACTGGATGCTTTTCCTTTGCATCAGTTGTGATAAATCTCTCCCATCGTGCTCCATTATCTCAGAAGTCGCTTCCCTCTTAATACTCGTGTGCCTCTCCAATCCAATCTCAACTCCACTGACCCATTAATGGATGTCTTCCTTTATTTCCAACTGATGCTGACAATCCCTTCACTGGCTATCTATTCCACGGTTCATAATATTAAAGGAAATCTGTCAGCAGGTTTTTGCTATTTAATCTGAGAGCAGCATAATATAGGGCAAGATAGTCTAATTCTAGTGATGTGTCACTTATTAGGCTGTGTGCTATATTGTCTATAAAGTCAGTGTTGTCTCAGTAGAAAATTCTCAATGCCTTACTAGGCCTCACATGCTGGGCAGTCAGGCTAATCTGTGTAACCTGCCCCATCACTGATTAGCAGCTTGTTGACAATGCACAGTGTACACAGAAAACTGACGTATCAGGGGTGTGGGCGGAGCTATACAGGGCTCAGCATTCTTAGCACTGCTACATATACAGCAGAGAATACAGGGATTCTATTACAACTACACCAATCAGTCCAGTAAGTGACACATCCCTGGAATCTAGCTTTCGTACCCTATTATGCTGCTCTCAGATTACATAGCAAAAAACCTGCTGACATATTCCCTTTAACGATGACCTACAAAACTGTCTATACGTTGTCCCCTTCATACATCTCTGACCCAAACTCCAGATACATCCCCAGATGTAATACCAGGTCTGGACAAGACAACTTTTCTTCCTCTTCTCTTATCTGTTCAAGATTTCCACTGTACATCTTCCATACTGTGGACCTCACTCCCCAGCCAAACAGTTTCTTGGTGAATAGGAGCGAAGTTTCCAGGTACTGCAGAGTAGTGGTGGTGTTCTGCTGCGTACACTGTTTACATTTGGACGGAGGTTATAACAGCTAGTGGGTGTGATTGCCGGGTGTGGCCCCCCTTTAGTCTTATATTGTAGATCTATGTAAATAATAGGTCATCAATATCATCGTAGTGTAAAACTTTAATAGCTTTTGGGGGGGGGGGCTAAAATTATAAATTATAAATCTCACTACATACATTGGAGAGATCTATCAAGCTAAATACAAACAAACAAACATTTTTTCATGACTTGTATTAGGCTGCTTTCACACTTGCGTTGAACGGCATCCGTTGCTTCCGCTGCCTTGAGGAATTACGCTAACCGTTGCAGGAAACAGTTTTATTTCTCATAGACTTCTATTAGCTACGGATAGCAACAGATGGCCTTGCGTTGCATCCGTCAGCTGGCACTTAGTTTGCATCCGCCTGGCGGATGGAACGCTGCATGTAGCGTTTTTCTGCGCTTGGCGGAGTGTCAAAAAGACGCAACCTGCAGGATTCCATCGGCGTCCGTTGTTTTTATAACGGGCGCCTATTGTGGTCGATTCCGTTAGAATCCGTCATTTGACGGATTCCGTTAACGCAACCCTCTTTACACAACTGTGCATGCGCAGCTGTGTGAAGTCAAGAAAAAAAACTATAACGGATTGCGTTATTTTGTACGATCCGTAGCATCCGTTGTGCCACCATATGCAACACATCCGGTGCATCCGTCACACAATGCAGTGCAACAGATGCCGTTCAACGCAAATTTGAAAGCAGCCTTATATTTATACCGTACTGTATTTGTTATAAGTTTAGATATATTGAGCACTTTGTCTTTCATGGGTGTGTGCAACCTTACTAAAAATAGTGTGTGGTGTATCAGACAGAAGTGTGGTCTCCCAAATGCCATTGTGTGCCAAGAAAATGCAGCAACATCATGGGGCGAATTTCTAGCACAACGTGAGCCAATTAATAGGTGGTGAAAACTTTGAATATATAGTCTAAAAATACTCCAGAGTAGGAGTGGAGAGTGGACACATAGTGGTGCAACCTGTAGGGCCACATTGAGCTACAAGATCTAAGGGGGTCAACTACTACCTCCAAAACAGGAGTAATTATAAATTACGATGACCTATTGGACTATAAAGATTCCATGTCCTGAGTGACATCACCACTCATCGCTGAGGCTCAGTCATTGTATGTCTGAAACTCACAGCCGGCGGTCATGTTCTATAGGGGGTCTCATAGACGCCTCCCATTACAAATCTAGGACCTAGTGGCAGCTGTGGGCTGTTATTAACTCCTGATTACCCCGATTTCCACTGCACCATGGCAATCGGGATAAGCTGGGTAAAGTGGCGGGATTGTCGCATCTAATGGATGTGACAATCCTGGGCAGCTGCAGGCTGCTACTTTTAGGCTGGGGGTCCAATAACCATGG
Source organism: Anomaloglossus baeobatrachus (assembly GCF_048569485.1). Classification (NCBI taxonomy): domain Eukaryota; kingdom Metazoa; phylum Chordata; class Amphibia; order Anura; family Aromobatidae; genus Anomaloglossus; species Anomaloglossus baeobatrachus. The sequence goes on along the minus strand of NC_134360.1, from coordinate 86,280,556 downwards.
GACTCCCAAGCCTAAGAATACCAGCTCCCAGATGTTGGCTTTATCATAGCTGGGTATCAAAATTGGGGGGGACCGCACAATATTTTTTAAAATTATTTATTTAAATATTTTTTCTTAAAAAGCCGCATGTGTTTCTTCTTATTTTGATACACAGCCAAGATAAGCGCACGGCTGGGGACTGCAGCCTGTAGCCGTATGCTTTATCTGTGATGAGTATCATAATACAGGGGGACCGTACGTTAATTTTTGCATTTATTTACTTTTACACAGCACCTCTGATTGGTTGCAGTCAGACACGCTGTCACACAGACTGGAGGCTCTGTTTGATTGCAACCAATCAGAGACGCGAGGATTGCCAGAAGGCAGGGGAAGCAGTGAATATGTATGAAGGATAATGTGTGACCCCAGAAATAGAGTGAGTGGCTGGAAGCAGAGTTACAGCTGCGCGGAGACCGGTAAGTATAAAGCACTTGCTTTATTCTTATTTTCCTTCTTTTTAATTTAATTTTTTTTTTTTATTACTCTGGTGGCCGGACCTGGATCATTACCCGGAGTTCCCTGAGAACTCCGGGGTCAGTACTCGGGTTCTTTTGAACTCGCGTGAATCCGGACTTTTACAGTCCAGGTCTGCCCCATCGCTATTTGTGAGCTGTCAGTCAGGCATAGAGAGGTGGGGTTGAGAAATAGAACAAGAAAGGGGGGGTGGAATCGTTCTGACAGATTCCCTTTAAAAATATATTAAAATGTATATTGAAATTGTAACAAAATAGAAACAGAAATAGAAATAAAAAATGGTACAGAAAATATTTGTAAAAATATTCTGAAAAACAAATATAATTTATTAATTATTAGTAAAATTAAAGTGTGCGCGATAGAGATGCACAGTAAAGGCTTTTTTTAATTACCGTTTCTTTGGCAGCTTGAGCGTAGCTATGTAATGGAGACAGAAATTAATGAGATCTTGTAGCAGTTCCTCCCCAAGATGATTTTGGATGGCCTAAAAAAATGCATAGGTCATGGTGTTATGGACAAACATAATTTACTGTCAATATAGGGCAATTGTACACTTCTACATAGTTATTGATTTGCACAGAAAAAGTAATTCTAATCATTAGATACTATATATTTATATCTTCACATACCGGACCGAGTAAACAGTCGTGGCATGCTGCAAGTGGAATGGGATCCTGTTACACCTGCACCCATACAAGTCTATGGGGCGAGAGAAACATCGCACTGCACTTACGCTACAACGGTGTAATGCGAGAGCATCAGCCGGCAACGGAGGAGATAGGGAGATAAATCCTTCCCTTTCCTCCGCAGCTGTGGTCTGATCGCACGATCGGACCACAGTTGCATGATCCTTGGCTCCCGCTGTGCAGCAAGCGTGTGCCGAGTGTCATGCGAGCAGTCGCACAAATCCCTGTGTGTCTGTGTCCTGGGCCTAAGGCTGCAAGTATAGTTTGGTGGTTTCTTGCACCCTGAAAACCACAATACCCACTGCTACAGAAGCACTCACAAGGTGAGCCTGCATTCGTGTATACAAGAGGGTTTTTTTACTTACCAATACATTTTTACCCTACACTTAAATGCGACCAAACACATGAAGCACATTTTTAAACATATTGCTAGCAATTTAACCCCTTTCTACAACACAACATTAAAATACATTGCTGAGTTCCCATTATCTTTCTGGATAAGTAGCAACATACAATAAGAAGATCCACAATAATAACAGACAAATTAGCTGGACCAATCACTGAGCTAGAAATAAATGATAAGACATAAAACGTAGCTTTTACTATTCAACATATAAAATATGAACAGTAGTTCATAAAAGAGTTAAAACCAGGGTAACAGTAGTCCAATTATATGGACAACAGATGGGCCTATATGTGAGGAGTATAGAGACCCAAACAATACGGACTGCTTCAGCTGGCTTGAGATCAAATGGACGACCATGCCATCATAAGCACTATATCCAACTGAAAAAGAATAATCATATACACACAATACAGTTTATCACATTAAGAACCCCAGTTATGGGAAAATATTCCTGTGTGTATTATAGGCAGATACTCAAATACTGAGGAATTATAAATAGAAAGTATTCCTCTCTGATAAATAGGCTACTTTCACACATCCGGATTTTTGCTCTGCGGCACAATACGGCGTTCTGCAGAAAAACCGCAACCGGCTTTTGTAACGCCGGTTGCGTTTTTTTTTTTTGCATAGACTTACATTAATGCCGTATTGTGCCGCAGGGGCTTGCGTTCGGTCCGTTTTTTGCCGCATGCGGCAGATTTAGCCGATGCCGCGGCCGGATCGAACGTTCCCTGCAACGTTTTTTGCTCCGGCAAAAAACACCGCATCGCGCCGCATCCGGCCGCTGCGGCGCATTTTTCAATGCATACCTATGGAGGTCGGATGCGGCGCGATGCGGAAAAAAACGCATCCGCTCACCGCATGCGTTTTTTTCCACTGCGCATGCTCAGTAGCATGCCGCAACCGGAAAAAAACGGACGGGCCACATGTAAAAACTTATGCAAAGGATGCGGTGTTTTTGCCGCATCCGTTGCATAGTTTTCACAGCCGGATTGAGCCGCAGTGCTCGAACCGGATGTGTGAAAGTAGCCATAGGGAATGGTCTTACCACATCCCAGAGTCATAGGCAGGCATTATGCAGGTTACCGGCTCAGATAAGGGGGGCTGTCACTCAGCACATCAGATCCCATACAGCCAAATAACCTCTATCAGGCAAAATCTAAGGTTCCCACTCCCAACGTTTCAAACTGGATCATCAGGGGAGTCCAAGTGGGATATCAGCAGTGGACGTCACTAGGCATCGCTTTCACATGACCCTCCACAGGTGCCCGAATCACGAATCCAGGCGTGTATCAAACTTAATTCAAGCTTGCCGCCAAGCTTGAATTAGGTTTGATACACGCCTGGATGCGTGATTCAGGCACCTGTGGAGGGTCATGTGAAAACTGTATTGTGTGTATATGATTATTCTTTTTCAGTTGGATATAGTGCTTATGATGGCATGATCGTCCATTTGATCTCAAGCCAGCTGAGGCAGTCCGTGTTGTTTGGGTCTCTATACTCCTCACATATAGGCCCATCTGTTGTCCATATAATTGGACTACTGTTACCCTGGTTTTAACTCTTTTATGAACTACTGTTCATATTTTATATGTTGAATAGTAAAAGCTACGTTTTATGTCTTATCATTTATTTCTAGCTCAGTGATTGGTCCAGCTAATTTGCCCATTATCTTTCTGCCATATGTTTGTGGCTCATTTACGATTTTAAGCTGAAGCCAGAAAACCGGAATCGCCGCAATGCTAAAAGCCCTCGAATGAATGATACAGTTCTATAACTATTCATCATGTAGACAACTGTGCCTTCAACACGTGTTACAGATGGGAGAAATAAAAGATCACACATTCAGATATATCATATGTACAAAAGATGATCTAGAAGAAATCTGAAGGACAGTAGTATTTGGAAAATAATTCCTATTATCCTTACCTGCCTTGAAAGGAGCCGGCCATCCTTATACTGAACTGTTCCATTCTCGGCAAATACGTAATCAAATTTTTGAATTACTAAATGAGAAGACACAAGATAGAGATGATGGTCATTCTAAGTAATGGAGAAGGAGGAAATCATGTACACAGCGTTTAGGCTAGGTTCACATTTATACAATGCATTCTGCTTAAATGGCAAAACACTCCATATACTTCAGGTGAATATGGAGGAATGCCCATAGACTACAGTAGACAAGTAAATGTTCTTTAGACTATATTTTGTCTGGTTTACATTGTATCTCTTTTTTTTATTATTCACAATGGGAGACGTCTTGAAACATTAATCTATGCGTTTCAAGTCAACTCAAAGCATGTAGATTTAATGCTTTTCATGTTAAAAATCAATTTCCTTCTCTTAAAGGGAATCTGTCAGCAGGTTTTTTTCACCCCATCTGAGAGCAGCATAATGTAGGGGCACAGACTCTGATTCCAATGATGTTGCACTTACTTGGTTGATTTGTGTAGTTTTGATAAAACCACTGTTTCATTTGGTGCAGTTCTCTGAATGCTGAGCTCTTTATAAACCCGCCAAACCACTGATTGGCAGGTTTCTGTCCATGCATAGCGTTCTCATGGGTGTGTCATGGTTGACAGACAACCCTGTGGTGTCTGGCTGCAGAAGATCTCAGTGTTTAGCTGCATCAACTGCTCCTTGATATTCCATTCCTTCATCTGTGATGTGAATGGAGTTCTGTGTCTTCTCTGTTTACTATTTTTAAAAGGGTGTACTCTTCTCTTTTTTGGAGCCTGAGGAGATCTTTTCCTTTAGCTGCTAATCATTATCCCTCACCCTCTGTGTATATATATACCTGCATTTCCACTTGGTATGCTGCTGGTGATAGAGTTAAGTTTCTATACAGTCCTCATTACAAGCTGTTGGCATGTAATCATGTTGTTGTATGTTGCTGTTCCTCTCCCTTAAGTCATCTTGGAGATACGTTTTTTGTTTGCTTTCCTCTGTTTATTTTACCTGTGTGTTCTTTAACATTTAGTGGAGTTGACTAGCGCTCATCCCACACGTTTATTACCTAGAGCCCAGTTCAGAGTCAGCCAGGACAAGGTATCCTGCTTGGCGCATAGGTGCAGAACCTATGTAAGGGCGTGAGGGGAGCCAGGGGACAGCAGAAGGTTTCATCGGTGGTCACTATCTCCCCTTCCTCTAGACAAAGGGTTTCCCTGTTCCCTCCCCTCCCTTTTTGCCATTCGCACGATATTTCCCCATACCTAGTGTGACAAGTGTACCCTAAAGGCTGCTAGTGGTTTGGGCGAGGTTATACAGAGTTCATGAATATGGAGGACTACATGGCAGCAGGTTTTACCCATTTTATAATGATAATCTCCTACTGATAAACCAGTGATTTTATTAAAACTACAGAAAGCGGCACAGTAAATGACACATCACTGGAATCAGGGTCTCCATGTCAAATCTCCATCAGAACCACCTCCTGCAACGCTTGTGTCTGTCGCTGTATTAATTCTGTGGGCGATGCTGGTGATGGAGGAGATGTCAGAGCCAGAAGCTCTGGCAGCGCAGTCTCTGTCCATCCACTAGGTTTAGACTGGCTGGGACCTGCAGTACTTTCCAGTTTGATAGTATGGGTGTGTGTCCTGTTCAGCTGAAGTCATCAGCTCCTTGCTTTAGCCTATTAGAAAGCACCACACCCTACTAAAGCTTCCAGATCAAAGCTGGAAGATGCCAGATATGGTCTAGTGCAGAGGTCTCAAACTCAGCTGGGTGTATGGGCTACATATATAAAAAAATAATTTGGGGGCTGCATTCTTTTCAGGACAAAGTTACATTTTTACTGGTACCATATTTTTATTCTATACACCTTTGGATCACTGTTTTTGAACATTG